>NC_090646.1:115265530-115511477 GCF_040937935.1 Hyperolius riggenbachi | reverse complement strand
TATAGAAGAAGAAGATATAGAAGAAGAAGAAGAAGATATAGAAGAAGAAGATATAGAAGAAGAAGAAGAAGATATAGAAGAAGAAGAAGAAGATATAGAAGAAGAAGATATAGAAGAAGAAGATATAGAAGAAGAAGAAGAAGATATAGAAGAAGAAGAAGAAGAAGAAGAAGAAGATGAAGACGATGTAAATGAAGACTTCCAACACCCATTTTGGACACACCTTCTCATGCAAACACTTTTCATGAAGTTAATTTACTTTTTTTGAGACCTTTTTTTTATAACTACTACATCACCACCTAATCACTTGATGTTTTTCTTCATAAAAAAGGTGGTTTCATGCATCATTGACCTCCAATACAAGTTTTACAATCTATTTAAGGCCAGCTCGAATATTTTACTCGAATACAGACTCGGATAGTGACGGCGGATATCCCGAGGTCGAATCGGATATTCGATTACATCGGATATTGAACTTCGAGTGAATTCGGATAGTTTACTATCCGAATTTGACCAAACTCGAATAGGATAATGAGGTGTCCGAGCAACACTGATCACAGGACTAACCAGAAGCTTTTCACTTCTGAAGTAATTATCTAAGTATTTTTTTCAAATATTTTCAGGTACACTTTAAAAAACCTTGATGCTCGAATAGCAAAATGATAGTGTGTAAAATAGAGGCTGTCCAGAAAACTATAGAGGCATTTTCCTCATTCTGGACATGTAATTAGTTTAAAAACTAGCTTAGGTGTGTATATATTTGCCTATCCAGATAAAAATAGGGTAACAAGTTTAAAGTAATTAGTAAAAAATCCCTCATGCGTGAATAGATCTGAAGAGAGGTGATTGATAAAAAAAAAAAAAAAAAAACTGCACAACAGAGACATTTAATGTTAAAGCAGATCTAAGCTTAAGTATTTTACTTGTTTTACTTCAATTTAAGCAATTCTGTAATGAAAACAAGTTGTAAGGGTGTATACTGTGAAACCTTAGAAATAACACTGGCAATTTATTGTCAGCTCTGAAGTGAGGTTAAAACTTTGAGCTTCAAAACTCATTGCTTGTGTGCACCTCTTGAAAACCAATGATGAAGCCATTTTATAATGCAATTGGAAAGTATAAGAGGGTATAGTGGAACATCCATTCCAAGTAGTCAGTCAAGCTGGACTTATCTGAGGCTCAGGAGAGCCCTATAAGAGGCAAATGGCAGTGCTACTAATAAGGCTGATTAATGCTATATGTTTTTATTACAGTGAATCAGTAGAAGATCACTGTAAATCAGAACTGAACAAGGAAAGAAAACAGGCTGACATAGAGCAAAAACATTTTGTTGTTATAATGCTGGTATTGTTTCTTATGTGTAGGTAAGCATGTAATGTCATGTACATAGGAAAAATGAGTCAGGTAATTTTGGCACTGAGAAAAGCCACTATCAAAATATGTGATCTACCATATTTTTCAGATTATAAGAGACTCCTGACCATGAAATGCACCTAGGTTTAGAGGACAAAAACCAGGGGGGAAAAATATACTAAATCCTGGTGCATCCGTGGTGAAGGGGCATCTTGTGCGCCCTTTGTACCGCATGTCTCATTGTACCAATTGTGTCTCCCTGTGTCTTCCTCTGTACCCTTTGTGTCCTTCGGTGTCTCCTATGTGTCCACCTCTGTCCTCCTTGTGTTCTCCTCTATGCCCATTTGTGTCCCACTTGTGTCCTCCTCCATGCCTCTTTGTGTCCCCCTGTGTCCTCTATGTCACATTTGTGTCCCCCTTCTGTCCTCCTCTATGCCCTTTATGTCCCCCTGTGTCCTCCATTTGCCCCCCTGTGTCCTCCTCTGCATGTGCGCAGTACAGGGAATCCTCAACATTGCAGCAAGTTGGAGGTTCAATGGCAGGCATCTACAAGTCAGGAACTCCCTGCATTTGGACTATAAGACGCAGTGATTCCCCCCACCCCCCACTTTTGGGGAGAGTAAGTGAGTCTTATGGTCCAAAAATACAGTAATTCTACCTCTAGCTTCATGCTAATCTAGCCCTAATGTAAATGCTACGCTTAACATGACCCATCCCTCTTTGCCATATTTCGGCACTGGCTACTGTAGTTGCCAAATTAACATTGTGGTCTATGGCGGCACCCAAATGACCTGCTTCATGTATTGTTCCTTGCTTAAAGAGGAACTTTAGTGTATATAACTTAATAAAATTGATTATTTATTACAGTAATACTTTATAAAATGTTTGGTCAATGTTTTCCCATTGTAAAATCTTTCTATGCCCTGGCTTACATGCTTGAATTTATCACACATGGTGACATCTTTACTGCTGGCAATGTGAATCTCTGCAGAAGATGTGTTTGTTGTTGAGTGAAGAGCAGGGTTATGTACCACTATACAGCAATATATAGTTATAGGAAGTGTTTCTAATGTTGAAACCAAGACAATTAACAAATCAAAAATTAATAAGGTAAAATTGGGTGTCCTGAATAATATATGGCATCCTACTATAAGTCACCAAAGTTCCCCTTTAAGGACCACCGTCTACCTCTCTCCAGAGAGCTAGATAAAAAAAGGTTTTGACTGAGGTGAAAAATAATAATGAGTGTTACCTCTTTATTTGCAGTTCTTATGACTGATATGCCTACCCTGAGGATTTCTCCAACATGAGTCAGTTACAACTGTCATTCAGCATGATAAATATTCCTGCCGCAAAACTTGGATGCATTTTTAACATCTACTTTAATGGTGGATTGGCTATATGGGGAAGTGTCTTGATTTAGAAGGTTTCGTTTCCACTTTAATTACCTTTAATGTTCTTTGACACCGTGCCTGCATGAAACAAAAAGAGTAGATAGTAAAATATTCTGAAAACTTTTTAATACATATTAATTTTGTTTTAATTCATCATAACCCAATATTTTATCCTCAGTGGGCTCCTCTATTATCTTTGAGTAGCTCTCCATTAAATTTAGATGAATATAAACTATTCATTGAGTTTCCAACTCGAATCAGAAGATGGTTCTTATAATTGCTTATTTTAGTGAATATTTGATCAGAGCTAGCAATCAATCAGCCTTATGCTATAGAAAAAATCTGTTACAAGATCAGCTGCTGTCATACAATTTCAATGTAATGTTGGCATCTATGTCTACTTTTTTCCCTTTACAATATATTACTCCTTTTTTATGCTTTAAGCAAGTTAAATGATAAAAATAAAAAAAAATAAAAAACCTGAAATATAATGACTAGGTGGCTTTATGGAGTAATGCAATTTAGAATATTTTAATGTATATTATGGAATCTAAAATCTCTAGGGCGTGATTTGCTGAATATAATATCTGGGGGAGCAAAAGTTAACAGCAATGAGAACATTAGGATTTTTTTTTTTCATAAAAACATCTCTGTATTAAGTGAAACATTTCAGAATTATTTTCTGTTCTTATTTTACATAATGTTCTCATTTCGTTTTCTTGGTCTGCCATGTTTTTAAAATGTAAATTTTAACTGAATATTTTATAACTGTATTTCACGTTCTAGATAGTTATGTGCAATTTGCACTGAGCTTTTCTTTAAACCAGACACTCATTTTGCTTAATAATGATATTATTGTTCAACTTGGTATTGAGGCACAATATCCGCTGGAGATTTTTATGTTTAACCACACAGAGGAAGCTGCACACTGTGCCTTAGATTAGCTATTCCTTATGTTAAAACACAAATTCAATGCAGTCAAATGGTGTAATGATTAGATTCATCTATTGAATGTGACTAGCTGTACAACAACAACAGAGCTTAGATTCTAGCTGCACTTTTTTATTGTGTATTATATGATGACATCTAGCACATGTACTAAAATTTAAAAGGGCAAATAAAAAATGACTTAGCGGGTTTCTCTGTATTATTGTTGTCCTGGTTTAAATACTCCACAGTGGTGCTGGACCTGATTTATTTTTCTTGGCTAGAGGTTATTAAAGACAACCTGCCAAATTTTCCTGGATTTATTTGGTGGCAAGACTTTGCATTTCCTGTCTGTGTTATATCAGATTGAAGAAAGGATTGTTAAAGCTTTACTCTCAACAAAGTTTATTTTGTTTTGGTATGACCCAGGCAATACTTGCAAATAGTTGCCACCTAATTGACACTCATTAATAATTCAGATATGCTGGATTGCTCACACACCCACCTAAACAATTAGATCAAAATGATTAAATCAACTATTGGTTAGAGGAGAATTCTGCAGCAGACAAATTAGAAATAATCAATATTGCCTCAGTTATTTTGTGCCGATAATTGTTAATCAGTCCAGCACTAGTTGCACTGTGTACACGAGTAAATTGCGTGAAATAAAGCTGTTGCACTTGTGTGTACTTTTTTTTCTCTCTTTTGTAATGAATCTAACAAATGAATCAGGAAGAACACCTATCTGTTAGCAGATCCTCTTAAATGGATAGGGAGTCTTAACCTGAATTTGTATGTAAGTCAGAACACTGTGCTACCTCTGTCCCCTGTACTTCCTTTGTACCCCTTTTGTTTCCAGTGCCCCCCTCTATGCCAGCTCTGTCCCATTGTGCCTCCTCTGTGCCTCCACTGTGACCACCTCTGTGCCTCCAGTGTCCCTCTGCTGTTTCCTTGTGCCCCACTGTGCCACCTCTTGTCCTTCTGTGCCAACTATGTTCTTCCTTCCATCCCCCTTGTGCCCCTCCATGCCTCCTCCTGTCACAGGGTCAGCAGGAAAATGCCACCACCCTGTGCCTTTGTGCCTCCACAGTTTACCTTTAATCTCAAAAATGGCTAATAATAAAGTTAACAAATATATATGTCTAGAGAGAGAGAGAGAGAGAGAGAGAGAGAGAGAGAAAGAGAGAGAAAGAGAGGGGGGGGGGGGTCCTGTTCACTCTATTTGCAGTTATGTACTTCTGTTGGGGGATGATACTCTTAGAGTTTACTTTTTTTTTGCATTGTATCCTCGAAGTGTGACCATCAGTCAATGGAGAGATTTTACACATTTGAATGAGGATGGGTCAATCTCCTTGTCTGTTTGGATGGAGGGGGCTTTTTGACATCCTTGGTTTGTGTGAGTACAGGTAGTCCCTGGTTAACTAATGAGATAGGGACTTTTCCAGTAGTAAGTGTGACCTAAAGTGCAATAATGCTTTGCTTGTTATTGGGAAAGCTACTTCTTTCACTTGCCATAATTGCGCCATGCAGTTACCGGGACTTAAAAATGATAGCAATGAGAATTGCGCAGGCTAGTGAATGCATTCCAAAAAAAAAATGCTATTGCAATTGTAAAATGCTGCGATTCACTTTATGAAGTAGATCATAGCTAGTAGAAAAGGACCCTAAACCTGGATCCATTTTTGAGTTAGAACACTGTGTTATCTCTGACCCCCTCTCTGCCACCTATGTCCCTCTACTGTGTCACCTCTGTCCCCCCGTTTCCTTAGTTTAAAACTCTGCCTCCACTGTGTCCCTCTGCCTGCACTGTGTCCTTCTGTACCACCTCTGCCCCCTGTCTCTCTTTGTGCCTCCTTCTGTCCTTCTTGTCTTGTGCCTCCTTCTATCCTGTATGGAGAAAAAAAGAAAAGGATCTCACAACACACCAGCAGGCATAGATAATGCAAAAAAAGTATACATTTTTATTATAGATAAACAGCAATAGTAAGAAAAAAACACTATTTAAAAAACAATAACACAACCACAATACATGACACAGAACCAATTAAAACTAGAGGGGGGTAGGCTGCAATATACAGAAATTCAGAGGGCGGTGGTTGTATGGTGAATGGTATTAAAGAATCTGTGGTTGTGTCATTGTTTTCTAAATAGTGTTTTTTACTATTGCTGTTTGTCTATAATAATGATTTATACTTTGTTTTATTATCTATGCACGCTGGAGCGTTGTGAGATCCTTTTCTTTTTTTCTCCATATATGCTTATCCCCATCTCTAGATATGCACAGCATTAGGCATATACTTACATTGCTTATGTATCATGTGCACTGCTCTCTGGGTTTTTCTTGTACCTCCTTCTGTCCTAGTGATGATCGCAATGTGCTAATTTTGTAAAACTCGGAACTTGCTATATAGTATAGGGTACCAAAGTTTTCCCAAAAACAACAAGGCCTTTTTGAAAAAAAAAATTACATATTCCCACACAATTACATTTCACATTTTCAGACTGTCTGTATGGGCAGGTCATTTGTAAGATAGGTGTTCATATATCAGGGACTACCCATAGTAACAATATTTTTCTATCCATTTTCACTCATTAATACAGATACATTTCGCTACAAGTAGCTTCCTTTTTTTCTTTGTTTTTTGTTTCTGGAAGGTCACTGTGACCTTTATATCTCAGTACTATGCTCATTTGAAAGCACCTGGTCTGTGTAAAATAAAGATAATTACAACCAGTGTAATGCCAAATCTCAATAATGGAAATCTACAGCAGAAATAGACGGCTGATGTGACTTAAACAAAAAAAACAAAAAAAAAAGAAGTTATTTACATAGTTTTATTTATTTTGTTCATGCAAAAGGAACTTTGGTCTAAGATCAAGCTGGTAAGAAACAATATGGAGATCTATGACTGCATCAGTAAAGGGAAAGAATATGGCTGTATTTGTATATTACTGTCTTAAATGAGTTCTTTGGCATGTTAAAAAAAAACAAAAAATGGCACTTACCTGGGGCTTCTATCGGCCCCCTGCAGCTGTAATGTCCCATGCTATCCTCCTACGATCCGCTGTTCCCTGGCGCCGGTCCCGGTCTAATTATGGCAGCACGGTGGCGTAGTGGTTAGCACTCTCGCCTTGCAGCGCTGGGTCCCTGGTTCGAATCCTAGCCAGGTCACTATCTGCAAAGAGTTTGTATGTTCTCTCCGTGCCTGCGTGGGTTTCCTCCGGGCACTCCAGTTTCCTCCCACATTCCAAAAACATATGGATAAGTTAATTGGCTCCTCCTAAAATTGGCCCTAGACTACAGTACTTACACTACATAATATAGACATATGGCAATGGTAGGGATTAGATTGTGAGCTCCTTTGAGGGACAGTTAGTGACAAGACAATATATATATATATATACTCTGTACAGCGCTGCGTAATATGTCGGCGCTATATAAATACTAAAAATAATAAATAAAAAAAATAATAATAAATTGCGCATCTAACTAGACTGCTTCTGTGTGGCCGTGTCCGCATGCATGCTCACTCCTGCCTGCGTCATCGGGAGCTTACTGCGCAGCCGAGGACACGAAAACTTCATCCTGTGCCTGCGCACTAAGCTCCCAATGACGTGCACAGGAGCAAGCATGATTCGTCTAGTTAGACAAATATTAGACCGTGACCGGCAGAAGGGAACTGAGTATCTTAGGAGGCCGGAGCTTGATATGACAGCTGCAGGGGCCGATAGAAGCCCCAGGTAAGTGTTGTTTTTTGTTTATTTAACCCCTCCACAAAACACCTTTAATAAAGGTATGCAACATTAATCATTAATCAGCATCTTATGAAGTCAGCAAGATACTTTCAAGAGATCAAGAGATGGAAATATACTTTTAACCTCAATAAAGTATTTGATGAAAGCATATTTGAAGTATCAGGTCATTTTATATTTTAATTTACATACTGTAAAATGCAAATAAATGTAACTTATTTATACACTCCCATGTTCACTCTAAAACCTTCAGTGCTTTTTTGAGGCAGCTTGTTTTTATTACCTTAGGATACACACACCGCATGCAGTACATCAACATGCTGCACACCAAAACACCGAAATGCACCCTACACACCGTGAATGATGCATAGGTGGTGCTTTGCAATGCTGCAAGTCGTGTTACAAGGCGGCCGTTATGCTGCACCACAATGCAGAACTGTGAACATGGCCTTAACAGAATCTGATTGTTGCTTTTATAATGCTTTCTTTATAGAAAGGTGACTGGGTTTTTTAATGCTGGCAATCGATGCTTCTGTTTGGCGTACTGAAATTAACCTAAATTGAGGATCTGCAACTCTATTCACTTGCATAGAGCAACAGATTAACTGTTACTTTTCACTAGGAAAAGAGGCACTACACCACTCATGGGATTTTATTATGGCCATGTACTACTACTATTTAAAGTGACAAACATGATGTTTGAAAAAGAAAAAGTAAGTGCTTTAAAATTATTCTTCCTTGCAGTCTATGGCATTCACCACTCTGCTAATGGCCAAAACAAAGAGTAGTGTTCTTCTTAAAATGCATAGCTAATTTCCCAGTGGAGTGACATTACGCTGATCTGTATGCTTTGAAGCTGTGCCCAAGAACCAGGATGTATGCAGATGTATTGGCAGCATTTTAAGCACCAAACCCATGAGTACATTGTCGTCTCGCCCCAAAGGGGATCCAGTGGGTTCCATCAATCCTAGATAATCTCTTCTGAAACCACTCGGTGTGGCTGCAGTAATTAGAGAAGGGAGAGAGGTTGCTGCACAGATTAGGGAAACATGAAAGGAGAGGAAAAGCGCTGGTACTGCTGTCTCCGTAGAAGCGCAAAGCACGAAACGGCCATCAGGCTCCTCTCCCACTGCACTCACCGCACCTCATCCACCTCCACCCCGGGTATGTGTATTTTTTCTTTACAATGAATGTGAACCATTAGCTGCATTTTGTTTTGGAATTCAAAATAAAGTAATGACAGCAGTGCCGGCGCTTTTCCTCTCCTTTCATGTACAGATACAATTTTTGCCTGAGCACGCTGGGATTTACATCCTCCATGCCCGCTGTGGTGACAGTGCCGCCCCCCCTACTCCCTCCTCCTCACAGGGATATACTGCAGTGCCAACATCTCTATACTTTCACTCTACAGATGTTAGACAGATTAAGGAAAGCTTAGTTAGGCTTGTTAGCTTGCTCCTTGCTGATACTTATTGCTAAGAAGCACCCCAAAACAGCTTTTTTGAGAGCTAATGTTCTTTTGATGTGTGCCCACTGACACTTACATATACAGCCCTGTCAGTCGCAGGCAGCTGACCCTTGCTAATTGCTATACTGTACAAGGCCCAGCACATTCAGTGACTACCTTTTCATGGTACCTGTGTGTGTGACAGCTGCACATTTGTAATACGAGTCACTGCATACCTGTTCATGTTTACTGCACCTGCGTGACAGCATCACGCAGTGTTATATACCAGTCACTGCACCTGTTCATGGTACCTGTGTGTGGGACAGCTGCACATTTGTAATACCAGTCACTGCATACCTGTTTATTTTTACTGCACCTGCGTGACAGCAGCACGCAGTGTTATATACCAGTCACTGCACCTGTTCAGGGTACCTGTGTGTGTGTGGCTGCTGCACATTTGTAATACCAGTCACTGCATACCTGTTCAGTGCACCTACTTGACAGCACGCAGTGTTATATTATATACCAGTCACTGCATACCTGTTCACGATACCTGTGTGTGTGACAGCTGCACATTTGTAATACCAGTCACTGAATACCTGTTCACTGCACCTGTGTGACCGCACACAGTGTTATATTATATACCAGCCACTGCACCTGTTCACGGCCTGTGTGTGTGACAGCTGCACATTTGTAATACCAGTCACTGCATACCTGTTCACAGTACCTGTGTGTGACAGCTGCACATTGCATTGATACCAGTCACTGCATACCTGTTCAGTGCACCTACGTGACAGCACGCAGTGTTATATTATATACCAGTCACTGCATACCTGTTCACGATACCTGTGTGTGTGACAGCTGCACATTTGTAATACCAGTCACTGAATACCTGTTCACTGCACCTGTGTGACCGCACACAGTGTTATATTATATACCAGTCACTGCACCTGTTCACGGTACCTGTGTGTGTGACAGCTGCACATTTGTAATACCAGTCACTGCATACCTGTTCACAGTACCTGTGTGTGACAGCTGCACATTGTATTGATACCAGTCACTGCATACCTGTTCAGTGCACCTACGTGACAGCACGCAGTGTTATATTATATACCAGTCACTGCATACCTGTTCACGGTACCTGTGTGTGTTACAGCTGCACATTTGTAATACCAGTCACTGCATACCTGTTCATCTTTACTGCACCTGTGTGACAGCAGCATGCAATGTTATATACCAGTCACTGCATACCTGTTCACGATACCTGTGTGTGTGACAGCTGCACATTTGTAATACCAGTCACTGAAAACCTGTTCACTGCACCTGTGTGACCGCACACAGTGTTATATTATGTACCAGTCACTGCGTACCTGTTCACGGTACCTGTGTGTGTGACAGCTGCACATTGTATTGATACCAGTCACGGCATACCTGTTCAGTGCACCTATGTGACAGCACGTAGTGTTATATTGTATACCAGTCACTGTATACCTGTTCATAGTTACATAGTTACATAGTTATTTTGGTTGAAAAAAGACATACGTCCATCGAGTTCAACCAGTATAAAGTACAACACCAGCCTGCTCCCTCATATATCCCTGTTGATCCAGAGGAAGGCGAAAAAACCCCTACAAGGCATGGTCCAATTAGCCCCTAAAGGGAAAAATTCCTTCCCGACTCCAGATGGCAATCAGATAAAATCCCTGGATCAACATTGTTAGGCATTACCTAGTAATTGTAGCCATGGATGTCTTTCAACGCAAGGAAAGCATCTAAGCCCCCTTTAAATGCAGGTATAGAGTTTGCCATAACAACTTCCTGTGGCAATGCATTCCACATCTTAATCACTCTTACTGTAAAGAACCCTTTCCTAAATAAATGGCTAAAACGTTTTTCCTCCATGCGCAGATCATGTCCTCTTGTCCTTAGAGAAGGCCTAGGGACAAAAAGCTCACCCGCCAAGCTATTATATTGCCCTCTGATGTATTTACACATGTTAATTAGATCCCCTCTAAGGCGTCTTTTCTCTAGACTAAATAAACCCAGTTTATCTAACCTTTCTTGATAAGTGAGACCTTCCATCCCACGTATCAATTTTGTTGCTCGTCTCTGCACCTGCTCTAAAACTGCAATATCTTTTTTGTAATGTGGTGCCCAGAACTGAATTCCATATTCCAGATGTGGCCTTACTAGAGAGTTAAACAGGGGCAATGTTATGCTAGCATCTCGAGTTTTTATTTCCCTTTTAATGCATCCCAAGATTTTTTTAGCTTTAGCTACAGCGGCTTGGCATTGAGTACGATTACTTAACTTGTTGTCAATGAGTACTCCTAAGTCCTTCTCCAAGTTTGATGTCCCCAACTGTATCCCATTTATTTTGTATGGTGCTAGTCCATTAGTACGTCCAAATGCATGACTTTACATTTGTCAACATTGAATTTCATCTGCCATGTATGTGCCCATATAGCCATCCTATCCAGTTCCTGTTGCAATATGACACTATCTTCCTGAGAGTTGATGATTCTGCACAATTTCGTATCATCTGCAAAAATAGCAACATTGCTCACTACTGCATCTACTAGGTCATTAATAAATAAATTGAAGAGCACTGGACCCAGAACAGACCCCTGTGGGACCCCACTGCTAACAGTCTCCCATTTTGAGTACGATCCATTGACCACAACTCTTTGTTTTCTGTCCATTAGCCAGTTCCCTATCCATGCACACAGACTCTTCCCCAGTCCTTGCATCCTCAACTTTTGCACCAGACTTTTGTGGGGAAGAGTGTCGAAGGCCTTTGCAAAGTCCAGGTATATCACATCTACAGCATTCCCAATATCCATATTAGCATTCACTACCTCATAAAAGCTGAGCATGTTAGTCAAACAGGACCTGTCTTTAGTAAACCCATGTTAATGCTGAGAAATAAGATTATTTTCTACTAGGAAGTCATGTATAGTATCTCTTAGTAACCCCTCAAATAGTTTGCATACAACTGATGTTAAGCTTACAGGTCTATAATTTCCTGGATCTTATTTTTTGCCCTTCTTAAATAATGGGAAAACGTGGGCTGCACGCCAATCCACTAGCACACAAAAGCAAAGCCACCCTCCGTCTCCTTTTCCACCTTCAGGTGCATTATCTGCAGCCGCTTTCTCCCTTGCACCTTCACAGCCACCCTCCTCCACTCTGCCTCTCACCTTGAGTGGTTCCTGCTCCTCTGTCCACAGCAGCAGCCAGGTGTCCTTGAGGGAAATCTTTGAGTGGAAGAAGCCAATGTCTGCCAGTCACCCCCTTGCCCGGCATCTGACAGCTGGCTTGGCGGAACTGTTAGCTCGCCAGCTGTTACCATACCAGCTGGTGGACTCTGAGGCCTTCCAAAAATTTGTGGCCATTGGGACACCACAGTGGAACATAGCAGGCAGCAATTATTTCTCTAAAGAGGAGATACTCACACTGCACCATGAAGTTTAAAGACAAGTGATGTCATCGCTGGCACACAGCGTTGGGTCAAGGGTCCGTCTAACCACGGATGCCTGGTCTGCAAAGCACGGTCAGGGCAGGTACAATACTTACACAGCCCATTGGGTCAACCTGGTAATTGTTAGCAAGCAGGGAGAACATGGATGTGCAGCAGACCTAGTTGTCACACCTCCATGGCTTGCAGGCAGGCCTGCTGCCACCTCCTCTCCTTCGCCTCCTACTCCTCCTGCTACATCCTCTTCACTGTCATCCTCCTCCTTCTTGGCTGAGTGGCAGTGCTACACTACTGGTGTTGTGATCTCCTTTCCAGCTACACAGCCCCAGCTCCCCAGGGCCTATGCTGCATACCAGGTACGACGGTGTCACGCCATCTTAGACATGTCTTGCCTCAAAGCGGAGAGTCACACTAAGCAGCTCTCCTGGCTTCTCCTAACAAACAGGTGGATCAGTGGCTGACCCCGCACCAACTGGAGATCGGCAATGTGGTGTGTGACAATGGCAGCAATATCATTTCTGCTTTGAATTTGGGAAAGTTGACACATGTACCCTGCATGGCACATGTGCTGAATCTAATAATTCAGAGATTTGTGTCTAAGTACCCAGGCTTACAGGACGTCCTGAAGAAGTCCAGGAAGGTGTGTGGGCATTTCAGGGGCGGATTTACACGGCCATGGCACACTTGGCCGATATTCAGCGGAGAGACAACTTGCCAGTGAGGCGCTTGATTTGTGATAGCCCGACTCGCTGGAATTCAACGCTCCTGATATTTAACCGTCTACTACAACAGGAGGAAGCCATCAACCAGTATCTGTACAACTACAGTACAAGGATATGCTCGGGGGAAATGGGGTTGTTCTGGCCGAAGTACTGGACACTCATGCGAAATGCCTGCAGGCTCATGCGGCTATTTGAGGAGGTGACAAACATGGTGAGTCGCAGTGAAGACGCCATCAGCGACTTGATCCCATATGCTTTCTTCCTGGAGCATGTTGTGCGTAGACTGGTGGATCAAGCTGTGGAGAAGCGTGAACAGGAACAGGAGGAAGAGTTGTGGGATCAATTACCAGCAGAACCAGATGTTTCCTCAACAACTGCGGCAGCACAGAGGAGGGGGGAGGAGGACCACAGCAGGCATCGCAGGGGGCTTGTGCTGCTCAACGCTCCCGTGGTATTGTTCGTGGCTGGGGGGAGGAGGGGAACTAACCTGACATCACTGAGCAAGAGCAAGAGGAGATGGATAGTATGTCTGCATCCAACTTTGTGCAGATGGTGTCTTTCATGCTGTCCAGCCTGTTGAGGGACCCCATATAAAAAAACTCAAGGGGAATGACCTGTACTGGGTGGAAACACTACTAGACCCTCGGTATAAGCACAGAGTGGCAGAGATGTTACCAACTCACCAGAAGGCAGAGGATGCAGCACTTGCACAACAAGCTGGCAAGTATGCTTTACAGTGCGTTTAAGGGTGATGTCACAGCACAACGGAATAAAGGTGCCACTGCCAGTAATCCTTCTCCCATGTCCATGCAGGCAAGGAATGGACACTTCTCATGGTGATGGTGATCTCATGTTGATGTCAGACATGCGGAAATTCTTTAGTCCAATGCCTCACCTTAGCCCTTCCAGATCCACCCTCCATCAACGCCTTGACCGGCAGGTAGCCGACTACCTGGCCTTAACTGCGGATGTAGAGAACAGCGATGAACCCCTGGACTACTGGGTGCGCAGGCTTGACCTGTGGCTAGAGATTGCCCGACCTCCTATTGCCACAATGAAGCAACAACCTTTTTATCTTTTTTCTTAGGTCAAGTGTGCCCCCCAACCTCAACACACTCATATAGCCGTCGGCCATTGCTTCATTGTGATATGCAAGCCCCTTCACCATGGCAAGGTAATGATCACAAAGGGGAATTGACACATGTACATGCCTTTTGTTTTGTTGTTGCAGCTGCAGTGCAGCCAGAAAAATTAGGCAGGCATGTACACGCACCAGAAAAATTATTATGCTAGCAGCGGCCTTAAAAATGCAGGAATCCGCCTGGAGTCCTGGTGGACCTTGTTGGTGGTGGCAGACACGTGGCCTGCAGGCAGAGATGCTGTGTGGGGAGAGAATTAGTCTTGGGGCAGGCAGTCACACTGAGTCAGAATCAGAATCAGAATCAGTTTATTCGCCAAGTGTGACAAACATCACACCTGGAATTTTTTGTGGTACACAACGGCATGGAAAGCTGTTTTTACAGATATGAGGCATTTGGCATGATCAGATGTAAAGAGTAGAAAGGTAGAAACGAGAGTTAGCAGCAGAATACAGACAGCATAAACCTTACACATAACAAAACATACTAAAAAGTATCCTTAACAATACATCCTGACGAGCATAGAAGCATACTAAACATTACAACATGGCACACCAAGGACATTGTAAAACATGATTTGGGCAGCACATTCTAGAAGCAGAAAGATTACAAGTACGAGTATGCTAAACGATTTCAAGCATAAGTGATGATTTGGGCAGCGGAGCAAGGCTAGGGTGTTGTGCGAGGGTGGTGGCTCGAGTTCAGCAGGAGGACAGCTTGGGGAAAAGAAGGTGCTTAAATGCCTGGAGGTCTTGGTGGGGATGTATCTGTAGCGGCGCCCCGATGGCAGGCGGTCGAACTTGCAGCTGCCGGGGTGAGTTAGGTCGTTCCGTATCCTGTTTGCCCTGGACCACAGTCTGGAGGTGTGTAGGAGGTCTAGAGGTGGAAGAGGTGACCCTATGATCCTCTCTGCGGCATTGATAGCTCTCTGGAGCTTGAGTCTATCCCTCGCGGTAGCGCCTGCATACCAGATGACGATGGAGGATCAGCAAAGAATAGACTCAATAGTGGCAGTATAGAAAGTACACATCAGCTCCGCGGCATCCCAAATTTCCTCAGCTGCCTCAGGAAGAACAACCTCTGCTGAGCCTTCTTTTGTATCTTGGAGGTGTTCTCAGCCCACTTTAGGTCATTTGTGATGGTGGTACCTAGGAAGCGAACGCTCGACACCACAGAGACGTCAGTGCCTTCAATGGAGACTGGAATGGGTGTGGGAGGGCGCCTTCTGAAGTCCACTATCAATTCAACTGTTTTTGCTGCGTTGAGTACAAGCTGGTTGTCTTTGCACCACCTGCAGATGCGCTCGATCTCGTTTCAGTATGTGTGTTCACCGTCGCCCCCAATGAGGCCTAGAATGGTGGTGTCATCTGCAAATTTTATGACCTTAACAGAGTCAACAGATGAGGTGCACTTGTTTGTGTAAAGGGAAAACAGGATTGGGGACAGTACGCATCCTTGCGGGGCGCCAGTGTTCGTGGTTTTCTCCTGGGAGGAGCAACTGCCGAGCTTCACTATTTGCGTCCTATTTGTTAGGAAGTCCTTGATCCAGATGCACAGAATGGGGTCAAGACCAAGTTGTACAAGGTTGTCATGTAGGATGTTTGGGCATATAGTATTGAAGGCAGAACTGAAGTTGAGGAAAAGGATCCTGGCGTAGGTATCTGGGTTGTCGAGGTGTTCTGTGATGTGCGCCAGGGTGATGTTGATGGCATCCTCGATAGACCTGTTTGCCCTGTATGCAAATTGAAGCGGATCCAGGAGAGAGTCGGTGGAGTGCTTCAGATGGGAGAGGACCAGTTTTTCCAGGATCTTTATGATGGTGGGAGTGAGGGCTATGGGCCTATAGTTGTTAAGATCGCAGACTCCTGGCTTCTTGGGTACTGGAATGATTGTCGATTTTTTAAAGCAGGCGGGTACTTTGCCTTCTGCCAGTGATTTGCTGAAAAGAGAGGTGAGGACCGGAGCAAGCTGGGTTGCACATGTTCTCAGGCAGTTCGATGAGATGCTGTCGGGGCCTGAGGCCTTCCTGGGGTTAATTCTCTGCAGGTGTTTAAGGACGTCAGCTTCTAGAGCTGTTACCAGAGCAGTAGCAGGTGTCGCTCCTCGTGAGGACACCCCTGGAGAGGTAGCTCGTGGTTCGAGTGTGGAGGAAGCTTGTGGCTCGAGTACGGAGGGATTCTTCTCAAATCTGCAATAGAACTCGCTGAGTCTCTCGGCAAGGACTGTGCTAGGTGGTGTGTGCTGAGGACGTGGTTTTAGGTTAGTGGCTGCTCTCAGGCCTTTCTAGACTTCGCGTGGATTGTTAGACTGGAGACTGAGACGCAGCTTGTCGGAATAGTTCCGCTTCGCCACCTTAAGTTCACGGTTGAGGGTGTTTATGGCCACTCTGAACTCCTCAGGGGTGCCGGATTTGTGAGCTTCCGCCTTGATTTTCCGGAGCCGATGTAGCTTACCATTGAACCATGGCTTTTTGTTTGGGAAAACTTTGTAGGTCTTCGTTGGGATGCACGACTCCTCGCAGAAGTTGATGTAGGATGTGACGTTCTCAGCCCATTCCTCCAGACAAGGCGACTCCAGGGCTGACCAGTCGGTGCATTCAAAGCAGGCCTGGAGTTTTTGCTTTGCCTCCTCTGAACATTTTTGACAGTCCTCAGGGCTGGCTTTGTGGAAGCAAGCTGACTTCTGTAGGTGGGGATCAGATGAATGACGCAGTGGTCAGAGTTGTGTGCAGGCAGAGATGATGTGTGTGGGGACTGACTTAGTCTTCGGGCGGGCAGTAACCCTCCGGGATCCATGCCTCATTCATTTTGATAAAAGTGAGGTACTGAACACTTTTGTGACCTAGGTGACTTCTTTTCTCAGTGACAATGCCTCCAGCTGTGCTGAAGGTCCTTCCTGACAGCACGCTTGAGGCAGGGCAAGACAGAAGTTGGATGGCAAATTGTGACAGCTCTGGCCACAGGTCAATCCTGCACACCAAGGGTTCATCGCTGCTCACAGTGTCTACATCCACACTTAAGGCCAGGTAGTCGGCTACCTGCCGGTCCAGGCGTTGGTGGAGGTTGGATCCGGAAGTGCTAAGGCGAGGCGTTTGACTAAAGAATGTCCACATGTCCGACATCACCATGAGATCACTAGAACGTCCTGTCCTTGCCTGCGTGGACATGGGAGAAGGTTTACTGGCAGTGGTACCTTTATTCCGTTGTGCTGTGACATCACCCTTAAATGCACTGTAAAGCATAGTTGCCAGCTTGTTCTGCATGTGCAGCATCCTTTCTGCCTTCTTGTGAGTTCGTAACATGTCCGCCACTTTGTGCCTATACCGAGGGTCAAGTAGCGTGGCCACCCAGTACAGCTCATTCCCCTTGAGCTTTTTTATACGGGGTCCCTCAACAGGCTGGACAGCATGAAAGACGCCATCTGCACAAAGTTTGATCCAGATGTACTATCCAACTCCTCTTGCTCTACCTCAGTGATGTCAGGTAAGTTCTTCTCCTTCCCAGCCACGAACAATACCACGGAAGCGTTGAGCAGCACAAGCCCCCTGCGACGCCTGCTGCAGTTGTTCTTCTGCTGCCTCCTTCTCCTCCTCAAAAAAAACCCTTCCTCATCATCTAACACCTCTTCCCAATCCCCACATGATTCTTCCTCCTCCTCCTCCTCCCCCCTCTGTGCTGCTGCAGGTGTTGAGGAATCATCTGCTTCTGCTGAGAATTGATCCCACAACTCTTCCTCCTGTTCCTGTTCATGCTCCTCCACAGCTTGATCCACCTCTAGTCACGGAACGCTCCAGGAAGAAAGCATATGGGATCAAGTTGCTGATGGCGCCTTCACTGCGACTCACCATCAGCTGGTATGGTAACAGCTGGCGAGCTAACAGTTCCGCCAAGCCAGCTGTCAGACGCCGGGCAAGAGGGTGACTGACAGACATTGGCTTCTTCCACTCAAAGATTTCCCTCACGGACACCTGGCTGCTGCTGTGTGCAGAGGAGCAGAAACCGCTCAAAGTCAGAGGCGGAGTGGAGGAGGGTGGCTGTGATTGTGAAGGTGCAAGGGAGAAATCGGCTGAAGATGATGCACCTGAAGGAGGAATAGTAGAAGGAGGGTGGCTTTGCTTTTGTGTGCTGCTTTTCCTCACGTGGTCTTCCCATTGCAGTTTGTGCCTTTTCTCCATGTGCCTTTGTAAGGCAGTTGTCCCTGCGCAGGTGTTGGCCTTTCCATGGCTCATTTTTTGGCAGCAGAGAGAACAGATGGCATTGCTCTGATCTGAGGCAGACACACAAAAAGATTTCCACACCGCTGATCCCAGGGGTGTGGGCACTATGGTGGCATTAGCAGCTGAAGTTGAAGGGCACAGTGGCTGGCTGTCCATAGATGGTGATACATGGCGCCGGACACTGCCACCAGCTGTTTCTGACAACGATCTCCCCCTGCTTCTTTCAGCAACTCGTCTCCTCCTACTCCTCTCTGACTCCGCCTCTGAACTGTCCCCTTGGTTATCTTGTCTATTAGGATCCCACATGGCATCCATGACAGTATCATCATCATCATCATAATCATCCTCCCCAGTTTCGCTTGCCTCAGACACCTCCAAAACTGCACCAACAGCAGGTACTTCATCATCCTCCTCCTCACACCTTACGTCCATAGTGTCGCCTAACTCAGACATATGAGGTGGTGTAACTTGCTTAGCGCCTTCATCTTGTTGTAACAATTATGACTGCGAATCAGTGAATTCCCCACCAAATAACTCCTGCGAAGTGTCAAATGCAGCGGATGTGGTGCTTGTAGTAGCGCTGGTGGCTGCAGAAGATGAGGTGTTCTGTGTTAAATAGTCAACCACGTTCTGACAGTCTTGGGAGTTGCACTGAACAGGTAGATATGCAGTGATTGGTATTACAAGTGTGCAGCTGTCACACACACACAGGTACAATGAACAGGTGAAGTGACTGGTGGTATATAACACTGCGTGCGCTCACATAGGTAGGTGCACTGAACAGGTAGGTATGCAGTGATTGATACTACAAATGTGCAGCTGTCACACACACAGGTACCGTGAACAGGTGCAGTGACTGACTGGTATATAATATAACACCGCTTGCGGTCACGTAGGTAGGTGCACTACTGAACAGGTATGCAGGGATTGGTATTACGAATGTGCAGCTGTGACACACACAGGTAGTTACTGAATGTGCTGGGCCTCGCATTGGCACAGTAGGAATTACCAAGGGGCCAAGGTTCAGCAGCTGCGACTGACTGACAGGGCTGTATATGCAACACAAGTGTCTGTGGGACACACACACACACACACACACACACACAAATGGATCACAAGAACAACATTAGCTCTCAAAAGAGCTGTTGAGGATGAGGAGTGCTTTTTAGCAATAAGTATCAGCAAGGAGCAAGCTAACAAGCCTAACACAAGAGCCTAACTAAGTTTTCCCCATGTCAGCAGGTTCTCTCCCTTCTCTAATTACTGCAGCCACACGAGCGAGTGAAAAGGCTGACGTTGCCTGCGTTTTATAATGGGGGCTCCAGGAGGTAGTGTAGCCTGATTGGCTATCCTGTGTCTGCTGACTGTGATGTAGAGGGTCAAAGTTTACTCTAATGATGTAGTATAGGGGGTGGGTCGAACTCATATATAGTTTGCGGTTTACCACGAACGCGAACTACCAAAGTTCGCCGACATCCGAGGCGAAAATAAACTGATGAAATAAGAAATTGTATCTATTTTCCTTCTCCTAAAAATGACTTTTTAAGATTTTCCACAGTTTTATTTTATGTTTAAATCTACTTTTTAAGTTTTAACTGTTTTCTTGTTTTTTGCTCAATGACACATTCATTGAAGTATGCCAGAGCTAAAATCTATGAACTATTAACCCTTTTATATATATTTCCTGCTCTCAGAATGCATTTTCTGCTAAGAAAGTGTTTTGTAGTTGGAATTTCTTATCAGTGAGGGCCACACTGTAGTCACTTCCTGTCTGAGTCAGGACTGGGTCAGCCACTTACATAACTGATATTTAGCTCTTTCAGACAGTGAATGAAAAAAAGGAACACAGCATAGTTATTTGTGTGCTCGGCACTGTACATACTCATGTCTATCTCATCATGTCACATGTCACCTCAGGTATCCTTTAACTGAATCCCAGTCTGACCTGTTGTTCTTGAATCATCAGCAAAATGGATTTCATGGGTTTCACACATTGTAAACTGACAGAACTGTGATCACATAAAAGCACATGGAATGTTATGACAGTACCTCTGATGCTGCATACGCAAAGGTTACAGGAAAAAGAAATCGTCCATTTTATTGCTTAACAATGGGTTGTCATGTATAGCTAATATACTGTACATGGCATTGATGTAACCAAAGCACTTGGATAGTGTTACAGCGTTTAACTTGTTTCCAGAGAAAAAGCTGTCTATTGATATCATCCAATACTCTTGGCGGCCAATTTACAAGTTTTTGCCCTTTGTTAAGAAATGTCTTACTCAATACTGTGTGTATCAGCAGGCTTATTTTTAACTTTGGAATAGGCATGACACATTAGCATCAATCTATATGCATTCTCTTTTGCCAACCTCATCGTTTCCTTGTTTCAAGCCTTGGGCTTAGCAGTCGGAGTTCAGAAACAGACAGCTTTAATGTCAATGACTGACATGCAATTTATTTGCTTACCATATTGATATTTTTGCTTGTTCTGCCGTTTGCTCTGTGCTCCTGCCTATCCGTAATTACAAAGCAGCGTAAGCTTTCATGCAGCTTAATAAATAATTTGCAATTTTGAAAGAGCTTTAATTTTCTGAAAGCATTGTGACAATTTCTTTGCATTGGATTTTTGATTATAGGTTGGAATCTCTGCCAAGTTGCATGTGCCAGAACACCCTGAATAAGTACTTTGCAAAGGAATAGAAAATTAATTCAAGGCTACGGGACCACTCATATAGTTTCATATCATTCACTGGTATCACAGTATCTAACATCAATACTAATTCAAACATCACATTGAATTTGCATTCAAATTAAAATATTGAGACACTTTTTCTTTGCCTTTTAAAATCTGACACCGTTGTAGTATTCCTCAGTACACAGTCCAGATATAACTTTCATTTACATTTAGATTTCATTGGTTTTGCAGTGGTTAGTTACATGGTTTAAAAGAGAACATTAAATATGATTAGAATTTCAATTACTGCTAAGCCCAGCTGCAGGAACGGATGGGTGACAGCCATTTTTTAAGTTTAATAACTGCAAGCTGACCCTCCACAAATGCTAATACTAGTAGTAACAGAGTGCCCCATTACGATAACCATTGGTAGAAACAGGAAAATCAATAGTTAAATGATATATTTATTTGGCTAAGAAGAATCCAATAGGATGCATTGCCTATGGCTGGCATGGTGTAAAACAAAAACTTAAAGTGAACATGAACTGAGTCAAATTATTTAAAATGAACACATGATGTACCTGAAAATGAATGTTACATACTTTATATAGCAAAAGATCTGAGAAGCGCTGGAAAAAAAATTGTTTTTATTGTAGAACCAGTTGTCTCAATTACATGTACATTGGTCCACTTGGATCCTACATACACCACACATACAACCTTCAACACACACTCAGTGGGAGTTTGCTGATAAACTCCCCAAAAAATATTTAAAAGGTCAGTTGCATATGAGTTATAAAAAATCCAGATACCCAAGAAATTCAAAACATTGTGTATATGTCACTCCAAATAAAGTTCCTGTATAGGATCCGCGTATCTTATCAGCTTCTAATACCTATTAGACTTTTCAGCATTCATAAATATGATTGAGCTGTTTAGACAATATGCAGTCCATACAGTATGATAGGACGAATAGCAGCATGTTCCGTGTACAGACCTAAAACAGCAAGAACCGTGGCTCTCAATCCTCTCAATGATCACCAACACGGGCTCTGTTAAAATCACAGTCCATATAGTAGAAAATAATCAATAGCACAGCATACCGTGTACAGATCATAAAGCATAGAGCAACAGGGGCCGTTTATGATTACTCACTTGCTCCCTGCTCTCAAGTCCCTGCGAGCCGGTTCTTTAGCAGCAGATGATTCAAAGTCCAATAGGAACCATTTCAATTGCTGAGCCAATCTTCCGGCCCCCGCGATGATAACACCTAAAATCCAGGGTTTCTCTAGGGTGACTCTCATACTTACCTCACCATCAGTTCCTCTCAGAAGCTCACCATTTTCTTCTTCTTCCTATGATTCCTATCAGTTGCTGTCAGTTATATATATCAGTTGCTGTCAGTTATAACTGAGACCACTGATGTGATGTCCATGTTTCTCTATGGCTCACCTGGGCAACATTATGGTTTAACAGTGTGCTGACCAGGAAGCTGTTATGGGGTAATGGCCGTTTTCAGAATGGAGGATGGGGAATTCCATTGATCACAGTGGACAAACAGGACTCAGGAGAGGAGAAAGAGATTGAGAGGTAAGTATTATGTGTTTGTTTGTTTTGATATTTAATTTTTAGTTCTTGTTTGCTATCAATATCTCTTGGTTTATACACAATAAAATGGGGTTATGCAGTTGTAAAAAATATGGTTTCAGTCTGTAAAGAAGGCTCCCATACATGCTAGAATTGCCAATTTTTCTAGTTATATTGAGGAGAACAATTGGGAACAAGGGGATCCAGTGGTGGTATGTGCTATGTGTTTTGGTGGGGGAGGGGGTGGGTGCTGTCTCAGTGTTGGGGCTTTCTATACTTTGAAAGCACCACTGGGGCTTCTCATTGGGGCTCTTCATTAGCGATTTAATCGACTAATGAGAATCCTCCTCAGAAGGATTCCCATTAGTCCCAAAATTGAACAAGACACATTTTCCAATCAAGCATATTGATTAGTTTAAAGAGGAACTGTCATGAAAATCTTAACATTTTAAACACATACAAATAAGAAGTACATTTCTTCCTGAGTAAAATGAGCCATAAATTACTTATCTCCTATGTTGCTGCCACTTACAGTAGGTAGTAGAAATCTGACATCTCTCCATAGGGATTCTCAGCATGGTCTTTATTCTTTATAAGACACTCCGTGAAAAAGATTTATAGAAAGATGCTGACCAGTCTCCCTGCTCACCGTATACTTTTTTGGCAGTTGGATGGAGAAACTGCCATTCACTAAGTGCATTTTGAAAATAAAGAAATCCCTGTGAACCCCACATGAGTAGTTGAGCTAGTCCAAAACCTGCCGGTTCTGTCAGATTTCTACTACCTACTGTAATTGACAGCAACATAAGAGAAAAGTAATGTATGGCTCATTTTACTCCGGAAGAAACGTACTTCTTATTTGTATAAGTTTACGTATATTTTAAATTTTAAGATTTTTGCGACTGAGGTCCTTTAAATTATAAATATTACTATTGGGACTGATGTTTAAAGTTACAATTATATTTTGTATCTGCATTTACATCTACCTGTGCTTGCATTTATTCTTTTCAAATAAAAATGTTTAAAGGAGCACAAAGCTGGGATATTATGTGGCTGATTATTTTTTGTATACGTATAATAGGGCTGCACTGCCTTCAAATGTCGCTATGAAAATTAGTTTTCTGTATCCCCCTCTAGCTTATGTTCATTAGTATAGTTACTTCAAACCAGTTCCTGAAAACGGAAAAAAGGTTAGGACGATTGTCCACTATGGTACAATCAGACCTTACTGCAACCAATATTTACACCAGTCTGTTATTTCAATATAAGTTAATCAGACCTCAATAAAATCCAACCAAAGGACTTTTGCTGGATCAAATCAGTTAATAAAGTCACTTCCTGTGAGATCGCTGCTTCACTTTTCCAGAAATTGTAATATTGTAAATCACTGAGCTGCGCGCACCAAAGTTTCCAAATTGTAGCCGCCTCAGACAACAGGTGGATCTAGCGTTTTGGTATAAATCACCCCACTGGCACTTGTGATCTTCAAACTACAGTTTAATATCCAGATAAAAATTTTCCTTCACATAAAAGACATAAGAACACATAGACCCATCATAGTGTGATACAGCCAATGCATTTAAAATCGCCGCGCCTTGAATGCGCACTCACGTATGTTTACTTGAGTTCTTGCACATCAATATATCCTATGCAGAGGGGTTTGTCCTGGCATCTGGGTGGATGCGGCGTCCCGCTTTCCCTCTCACTCCGTCCGCCTGGGCTCCCGTGTCCCCTCTCTGAAGGCAATAACCGGCCTGGCTCCGCTCACAGTGACGTCAGATGCGCATGGACGTAGCTCCGCTTTTGGGATCCAAAAAGCGCACAGTTGGTAAAACAACAGTTATTTTACAAGTAATTTGATTGACAACCCTAAAGGTAAATTTTTCAATCAGATCTCTCAAATCTCTTATGATAATCTTTGTTCTACAGATTCAAATATAATCTATCTTGGTCAGGACCAGTTCTAGTAACAGTGGGGCCCCAGGGGAAAATTAACCAGGGGGCCCCCCAGTAGACACCCCCACAACCAAAAAGAGGCAGTAGGGACCCTTTGTTGCAGTCAAATTTCTCCCAGGGCTCCTGAACTCCATGGTTCTGCTGACGACTCTGCAGGGTCCCTGGGGAGCAACAGTTGGGGGTAGACACCTTGGGGGCCTTACAGGCTCTGGGGCCCTGGAGCAATTGCCCCCTTTGCCTCTATGGTAGCGTCGGCCCTGATCTCGGTATTTAAAGTATCAGATATTACAGAAATCATGCAGAACAACTGCAAGTAGCATTACACAAGAGATGCTGAGTGAGATGGGCATGCTATTAGAAAGATAGAACCCTCTTCTTCTGTGAAAAGAGTTAATAGAATACCTAGGAAACCACCAATACCGGGGGCTCTATCAATCGCCCTTTTAAAGTGGACCTAAACTCTTGCACTGGACAGAAGAAAAAACATAGAGAAATTCACCCTGCATGTATTTAGAGAGTTTAGCCTGTTGAATTCCTCCTCATTTGTAATCAAAACAATTTGATTGGATACTCCAAATAAAGTGCAACACGTTTCGCGAGGTACAAACCCGCTTCATTAGGCAGTAACAGATAGGAGTAAATAGCATCTGCCAGTATCATCAACACAGAGGCGCTCAGTGTTGATGAGGCGCGAAACACATTGCACTTTATTTGGAGTATCCAATAAAATAGTTTTGACTGAAAATCCACAGTCTTATGTTCTGCTTGGAGGAGGTAAGTCCACCACTACCTCCTCTATTACCAAGATGGGTTTTTAGGTTCTTTTAGTGTTTTTTATCCTGTTGGCGCCTCTGTTATCCTATTATCTACATCAAGTCCACCTTTGGTGGAGGGTTGTACCCTTCCTTCTTCTACTACAGAGAGCGACTTTTTAATCCTGAGTGGGGTCAGGACAATCTATCCACCTGCTTTGACAGTGGTTGCCTAATTGGTAACCCTGGTTTGTGAGTATTAAATTAATATTATTACTCCTCCACTTATATATTACCAGTGCATACTACACTATATTGGGCTCTTGGTGTTTGGTGTGTTTTTCTCCACCTCATTTGTGTTTATTCACAAGTTGTAATTTGATCTCTCCCCTGTGTCACATGAGTGCCAAGGCAGAGATGGCAGATAAGCTCATGTAAAAGCACAGGATGTTAACTGCTCTGCGACCACCTAACGCTGATGGGCAGTCGCAGAGTGACTCCCTCAGGACCGCCTAATACCAATTGGCATCATGGCAGTCCTCACGAGATTAGCAGGGAATGAGCATGTGCGCATGTTCCCTGCAGGAAAACACATGAGATGGCCACGAACAGCCTGCCAGCCGCAATTGAAACTGGCAAGCTGAGCAGAGAGAGAAAAAAAGGTAAAAAACAAGTGTACAGCACAGCGGTCTAAATCCTATTTTAGGATTTGTATCAGCTGTAACAAATAAATGTTTTTCTTTAAAGGTTATTATGCTGTGGTGTATATTTTAGAGCAGAGAGGAAGTTCTGAGTTCAGGTCCGCTTTAAGATTGAGCAGAATAAGAGGGAAGAGAAACACAGAAATGGTTTCAATGTACAGGTAATGTGTGACTCCTCATAGGTAGTGTACCTCCTTAAATGCCCTTGAGGACTGGTGTATGTGTGGCAAGTGACCAGGAAATGGAAACTGTATTATTTTCTTATTATTTGGTATTTATATAGCGCCATCATCTTCTACAGCACTGCACAGAGTATATATTGTCTTGTCACTAACTGTCCCTCAGAGGAGCTCACAATCTAATCCCTTCTATAGTCATATGTCTATATCGTGTAGTGCATGTATCATAGTCTAGGGCCAATTTAGTGGAAGCTAATTAACTTATCTATATGTTTTTGGGATGTGAGAGGAAACCGGAGTGCTCAGCGGAAACCCACGTAGACACAGGGAGAACATACAAACTCCTTGCAGATGTTGCCCTGGCTGGGATTCAAACCAGGGACCCAGCGCTGCAAGGCGAGAACACTAACCACTACGCCACCGTGCTGCCGCAGTGCAGTGCAGTGCAGTGCAGTGTATGAGTGCAGTGCTATTCCCACTTACAGGCTCCATGTAAATATTGCTTTGAATGAGAGAAATATGAACTCTAGGGAATCCAGGAAAGCACTTATGCAATCAGAAGCCTGCTGTTAGTCAGTTGAGATCAGGGGTGTAACTATAGTGGAACAGTCCATTCAATCACACTTGCTTTATAAATTAGGCTTAGCGTATTGAAACATGAAGGTCAGTGCAGTACATTAACCAAATAAGCAGCATTTTCAGTACTGAAAACTTACATCTTTCAGTGTAGGTCCACTTTATCTATTTATAGTCTTTGTAAAGGTGAGAAGGAGTTTCTCTCTCTGGTTCTAAAAAATATACTGAAAGAACTTCTACAAACCCTACCAGCACTGTTGTGTTTTCAAAAGAAATGTTTGCAAATCTTGCTTATGTTTTGTATCGATTCATTCTTCATACAAACTGACCTCTCACGGTGATTATTCCATAAATTTGTGAAATGGTGAGTATTGTTATTAAAATGATTGATATTATTTATCAGCACACTATCCCTGTATCCCCATACAATGGAATGCAACAGTTACATTTCAGAACACCTGTAATATTTGAAAGCACATACGCTATTCTTTGTGCATAATGAATAGTTAATCCCTCTGAGATTCTTTTCTTTATGACTAAGATACTAGATATTTAGTCATAAGGGTGTAGTGGCACAATATAAATAAGTTATACTTCTAACCCCCTGCTGCATCATCACACATCTTGACTTTGACAGAAATATTCAAGGTTGAAAAAGCCCCAAATGGATTATATCTTTGTATTCAAGACATGCTAAGATAAACTAACAAAGCTTACCTTAAATGTTAAATCAGATCTCTCGGATTCACTTGAGAGGGGAGTTTTCACACTAAAAAGATTTATGCCATTTTTGTCTCTGCCAGAGTAGAGTTAGAGGGTTAAATTGTGGTCCCTTGCATATACTGTAGGCCTTCCTCCTTCCATCCACTGTTTGAATTAGATGCAAATTCATCAGGAAACACAAACCATTACTTAAATTAAAGCACAGCAATGTAATCATCACTGCAGTTCACTTTCTACTCAGTGTATGTGTTTTACTGATGATGTGATTAAAATTATGTTTGATGACTACCCCGAAATATCCACTGCCAAGTACAGTTTAAGTTTTTCACTTGATAAAACCAGTTTTGAACCCTTTAAGTATACCTGAGACAAATAAATACAAAGGTTTCATACATACCTGGGGCTTCCTCCAGCCTCCCCTGCTTTGATCATTCTCACGCCATTTTCCTCTGCCTCCTCCTTCTTTCTGTAAAAGCCCCGTAAATGTGGCTGCTCAGGGCCAGGCATTGCATGCGTAGTGCGGCTGCGTGCGAACCCCTGTCTCGCTCCTGTGGCTGAGAGCATTCTGCAACTGCACAGTAGTACTAAGCAGATGCAGAGCACTACCGGCAGGGCGCACACATGTGACCGGGCTGCTCATGCGCAATGTGCACTGACTGGCCAAGCTAACGGGGCTTCTAACGAGAGAACGTGGAGGCAGAGGTGGATGGCGTGATAGCGACAGTGCAGAGGGAGCTGGAGGAAGCCCTAGGTATGTATAAAACTTTTATATTTATTTGTTTTGGTTTCCTTTAAGAGTTCATACTAATAATATTGTATATATGCTTTTTCTATCATATTAGCAAAACAGCTCTGGGAAGTTTTAATATGTTCTACCCCACAATGGTATTAAGTAGCTTTGATGTACTTCCAAGTGCCATAGGCCCATATGCAATTCACTTTTTCACCTGAGTTTTCTCCTAGGTGATAATTTTATGTTTGCCAATAAAATTTCTTTTAAGCCACCAGCAAACAAAAAAATACTCAAAATAATTTTAATAGTACTTTCTCACCTACTTTTTGGTACTTTTTAAGTTGAAAAGTGCTGGAAAGTTATTTTAAATTGAAGATGAAAAATTATCTCCTAGGAGAAAACTCAGGTGAAAAAGGCAATTGCATATGGCCCCTGGGCAGAAACAGGTCTACTGAGCAACTACAGTTATAATCACTCTCTGTCTCTTGTTACCAAGTCCAAGATATATTGTTTAGCAAAGCCTTGGGTATTATAGTTTCTCTTCTTCGATGGTACTGAGGCTACTTTCACTTTTGTATTTATGATACTGAAAAGATTTCCACTTTTTGGCTCAGAGGATTTATCAGACTCTCTTTCTGTCTATATTGTGGCCCCCAAATAACATAATAAATAAAAATAAAAATAACCAAATAAACCAATAAGGGATCAATGATGGTCATAGTCAGCCAACTTCGCTACGCTGGAACTACGTGTAGTTTTACGCAATTACGCTTCGCCAAGCTACAGCTTCGAAATCAAATATTCGCTTTGTATGCATTTCATAGACTATGCGTTAAAATACGCAATTACGGGTAGTGCGAAGCGTAGTGTATGCAGATGCTTATGTCCGTATGCAGAAAATTGTACACATTAATTTCTCTTTAAATGCCTAAACAGGGAACTCTTCTATGCGTACATTCCCCTTTCCAATGCGTAAATTTGTAAGCATACAATCGCACGCAGGAAAGATGCATCATGGGAAACCACAGCTGCTCACTTAAAGATGAATTATTGCAAATACCTTCTGTTTTAGGAAAGAAAAATGACATTTAGCTTTTATATTATTTTGACTTTATTTATGTAATTTGTTTCTAGTAAAGAAAAATCTGTATATAACTCTACTGGCCCATGTGCAATTAACTTTTTCTCCTTAGTTTTCTCCTAGGTGATATTTTTAAAATTGTCAATAAAATGCCCTTTAAGCCACCAGCAAGCAAGAAAATACTCACAATAATTTTGATAGTACTTTTTCACCTATGTTTTGGTACTTTTCAGTTGCAAAGTACTAAAAAGTTATTTTAAATAGAAGATATAAAACATATCTTGTAGGAGAAAACTCTTCATAGTTGAATTGAAGTAAACGCTGTAGGCTGCTGTTGAAAGATAATAATTAACACAATGCAGTTTCTCATTTGCTTGCGTGGCAGTTATTCTAGAAATATTACATAAATGGTTAACCAAACTTGAGTTACCCCTTTGACATTAAAATCCCTTTAAAAAAATACAAAAAAAAAACCAAAAACCAAAAAAAAATCCATTCATTTCATTATTACCCTAATTTTGTGCATTTGAGAAACAACTATTCCACGGTGTTCTTAATCAATAAATCAGTCTGTTTTCTCTGTTAAATCAGAACAGGTGTACAATATGAATAAGGAAGATTCCTGTCCTATGCAGCCCATGAGGAAGAAGGGAAGTTCTAGGTAATCAATACACCAGAGACAAAACATAATTTCAGGCAGGGCCGCCATTAGGGTACAAGCGACCTACATGGTGCCTTGGAGCCTCACCCTCTGCAGGACAGACCCACAGGCCTCTCGTGCTGGACTGCCCTGTGCTGTGCCGGTGTGACTGCAGGGATGCACTGAGGCAAGGGCCCCTTCTGCCCTGAGTTTTGGTGGCTGCGCAAGTAGTGGGAACTAAGTCACATGTTCAGGATCCAATGCAGAATCTCACTGCTCTCCTCTGCCACTTAGCGTCTGGACACCATGGCTCTGGCCATCACCTCTTATGAGGACAATGAGCATTTTTTTCCCATAATAAATGGATTTTACTCTCTCTTGGTGCATACTGCTAGTTGCTAATACAATATTGCTAAAATTATCAATATTTAACTAGTTAATTCCAATAGTAAAATATAGTAAAATATCAGTAATCTTAACCAATGGTTAACTATGACCTAACCTAACCTTACCCCCACACAAGCCCGCACTTTAACACAGGTGCCCACTGTGGTGCCCAATTTAACAGGGCAACTCCGGAGGCTTTTTTTTTTACCATTCACTCCTGGCTGTGTCATAAATCCATTCATTCTACAGCTGAGGTTGACTTGTAATTCTACACTATGGGAGTTTGATTTTATGAAAATTTAGGACCATCAATGGATGTTTAAAAGATTTATTATTTTCAACAGCATTACCATACAAAATCCTTGTAAATCACTGATATGTATGTTTATAGTTTTCGTTTAACCATAGTGAAGTTTAACTTTAAGTTGCTAGATAGATATATTTTGAGCAGTTACTATATAGTAATATGTAGTGTGTTTTTGAGAGCCATCAGATATTGTTTGACAATTTTAGTACTTTTGACAAACTTACAACTTCTAAGTGTATCACATTCAAGATTAGTATGAGGCCATTCTAAAATCAAGGAACATTTTTATTTTCTATAGTATACCTATGTACTGCCCACTTTAAGTCGTTCCAAAAATTAACTGAAAAATGAAAAAAAAAAAAAGTGTTTGTGTGTTAATGCAATTTTGGAATGCATTTAGATACATTTTAAGTGTACAAGGTGTAGTATTGTAGGACTTATTTCATTATAACCAATTCTTCAGACAGTTCTCAAAAATAATTCTTGTTTTATTGTACTAAACTATAAATCTATACTTGCCATAATAAATTTGTTTCAGGTGTCACATTTTAAAATTTCTGTGCAGCTGAATGCATCAATAAATGCCAGATATTTCTTGATGATACAAATAAACAATTGTATTTCTTCATACTAAATTGCAGACTACTTCTTCTTTGACCTTTACAAAATTAAACTATCAATGCCGATGACTTAAGTTTTCAGATGTCTGACATCAGATTATGTGTACATTTTGTGGCTACTGCTTCATAATAAACAGTTTTCTACCTCCATGCTTGTAGCTCACTTATTATTTTTTATTGCATAATTAGAAGCAGTAGTCTAAACATTTATGCCAGTTTATATTTTTTAAAGTGGTCCAGTTATAAAGCTCTGGCAAGTCCAGGCAGACATAGTGGCCTCCATTCCCACAGTCTGCCTATTTTATTCATTAGCAATGTCTGATCGGATTGATAAAGTCACTTAACTGCACAGTGTAAATGTTGGCAAAGGAAAACAATGAGGCAAAAATGTGCCGTATTATCAGCAAATACGCATTCTCCATATGGAGTTGCTGAAAGGAATCAAGATTTACAAGAGCCTTTATTTATTTATTTTTTTTACTTTTTACTGTTTTAATTTTTTTTATTAGGTTTGATACTAATGTATTTTTTGTAAAGGACATTATATACTTTTTTATTCAGGGAAATATTAAGTAGGTTTAATATCTTTGGAAAACAAAAGTTTCTCTCCTTTAAATAGAAAGTATTTGCAATTTTTCAGGTTGGAGTGAGCTCCAAGATGTCTCCCAGTGCATGATTGCTTAATATGCAAATAATCCATTGGTGTCCCTGTAAGCTTAACATACCTCCAGATCTGCTGGAATGCAATGACATGTTCATGATTTTTGATGTTGCAACCACCCAACATAGCATTTTTAGCACCTCATGACAAGGAGTCAAAAGGACAATTATGGGAGAGCATTGTAACAATTTTCACTGCACTTTCACTTTAAAAGGAACCCAAGATAAGGGACTGCCATATTTATTTCCTTTTAAACAATACCAGTTGCCTGGCAACTGAATCACACAAGCATGTAACTAATCTTGTCGGATTTTTGTCAGAAACATCGGATCGACATGCTTGTTCATGGTCTATGACTAAAAGTCTTAGCAGTAGTGGATAAGCAGGACAGGCAGGCAATTTGCGTTGCTTAAAAGGAAATAAATATGGCAACCTCCAAATGTTCCTCTTCTTGTTTTCCCTTTAAGTGAATAATTATTATTATTATCATTATTATCCAGCCACATGCACATCCCAACTGCCAGAACCTCATTAATATTCCTCTTCTCCCCATGCTCCCCCACCTATCTCTGCTGCACTCTGGAATGCCCACTCAGTCTGCAACAAACTCCCTTTCATCCACAACCTTTTCATTTTTTTAATGCCTTCACCTTCCTTGGGGTCACGGAAACATAGCTGACTCCTTCTGACACCATCTCACCTGTCACACTCTCTTATGGGGGATTCCACTTTAGTCACACTCCTAGAAATGGGAATGAATATGGAGGTGGTATGGTTATTCTCCTTTCACATAGATGCTCCTTTAAAGGGATACTGTAGGGGGGTCACGGGAAAATGAGTTGAACTTACCCGGGGCTTCTAACGGTCCCCCGCAGACATCCTGTGTTGGCGCAGCCACTCACCGATGCTCCGGCCCCGCCTCCGGTTCACTTCTGGAATTTCAGACTTTAAAGTCTGAAAACCACTGCGTCTGCGTTGCCGTGTCCTCGATCCCGCTGATGTCATTAAGAGCGCACAGCACAGGCCCAGTATGGTCTGTGTCTGCGCAGTACACTCCTGGTGACATCAGCGGGAGCGAGGACACGGGCGTGCAGGCGCAGTGGTTTTCTGACTTTAAAGTCAGAAATTCCAGAAGTGAACTGGAGGCGGGGCCGGAGCATCGGTGAGTGGCTGCGCCAACACAGGATGTCTGCGGGGGACCATTAGAAGCCCCGGGTAAGTTCAGCTCATTTTCCCCCGACCCCCCTACAGTATCCCTTTAAGCTGCTCACTCCTATCACTTCTCTTTCTCTAACTGTTAATAACACCCCTATAACTTCAGTTTCTAAAGCACGGGGCTTAGGGGTAATATTTGATTCTTCTCTCTTATTTATTCCTCACATTAACTCCCTAACCATCTCCTGTCATCTCCAACTCAAAAACATAGCATGTATCCAACCTTTTTTTCACTCAGGACAAAACTAAAATGTTAGTACATGATCTTATTATATCTCACTTGGACTATTATAATATATTGCTTGCTGGACTTCCATATAACCGGCTGGCACCCCTCCAATCTGTATTGAACTTGGCTGCTCATCGTATTCATCTCTCTTCTCAGTCATCCTCTGCAGCTCCTCTCTGTCAAGCTCTTCATTGGCTACCAATTAACCAGAGGATACAGTTCAAATGCTTAACTCTAACCTTTAAAGCTCTCCGCAATCTCTCTCCCCTGTACATCTCCTCACTAGTTTCCAGATACCAATCCAACTGCAATCTCAAATCTGCACACGAGCTTCTTTTATTCTCCTCTAGAATTACCTCATCGCATTCATGTATACAAGACATCTCACGTGCCTCACCCCTCCTCTGGAATGCCCTTCCACAGCACATCTGTCACTCTCCCACCTTTGAAATCTTTAAACACTTCCTCAAAACTCACCTTTTCCAACAAGCCTATGCTCTAAATTAGGCCATTCCCCCTTCAACCTCGTGTCTAGTTTAACTCCTTACTAAATAACCTAAACATACACCGCCTGTTGCATACTGCATACTTTCCCACCTCTTGTCCCTCCCACCTCATTTCATTTAAATTGTAAGCTTGCAAAGGCAGAACTCTCTCACCCTTTTGTGTCTTGGAATTTGTTATTTATTTCATAGCTTGAACTCTGTTATACATTTTATTCATCATGTTATATCTGTCATGGTAATCAACAGCTCTGTATTTTGTACCAGTGTCCATATTTGGTGTATATCATTGTCTGTATCATTATGTGCCCCTTGTTTGTTTTCCTACTTTGTACAACACCGCAGAATATGTTGGCGCTTTATAAATAAAAAAAATACTAATAATATTATTATTAAGATTTTTAGTTAAGGGTTTGGTATTTATACTTTTTGTTTATTATTTGAACACATTTTTACATCAAATTGTTAGCATAAAGTGTACTATGTAAAAAAACAAAAAAATAGTACCGTATTTTTCGGAATATAAGACGCTCCGGCATATAAGACGCACCTAGGTTTAGAGGGCAAAAATCAGGAAAAAAACAAAAAACTAAACCTATGTGCGTCTATACTGCAGGGGCGTCTTATGGACATTTATCCCCCCCAAAAAAATTCTAAGCTACTCTATCTACACTACACTGCTCAGTTACACTACACTATGCCCTATTTCCCCACCAGTTACACTACAATACACTATACAGCAATACACTACACTACACTTAAACTAAACTACACTGCACTGCACTGCACTAAACTACAATTAACTACACTAAACTACACTCCAATTAACTGCACTACACTAAAATACAGTCCAATTAACTACACTATAATACACTACAATACACTTTCATACATTACCTGATCCTGCAGCTGCGATCCTCCCCCCGGCTGTCGGCGATCCTCTTCAGCATCCTCCTTTCATCCTGGGTCCCGCAGCGTGTTCCTCTTCAGTGTCAGCGGTAGGCAGGGACACCGTCCGCCTACCGCTGTGCAGAGCTGCCGGGGTCCGCTGGGCCATCTCCATAAACACTGCCGGGGTCCGCTGGGCCATCTGTATAATCGTCGCTGGAGTCCGCTGGGTCATCTGCATAATAGCCGCTGGAGTTCGCCGGGTCGCCGCCTCCATACACGCAGTTCTCTGCACTAGCCGCTCACGTGCGCCAGGGGTCATGCATGACGTCATGCATGACCCCTGGCGCACATGCGCGGCTAGTGCAGAGAACTGCGTGTATGGAGGCGGCGACCCAGCGAACTCCAGCGGCTATTATGCAGAAGACCCAGCGGATTACAGCGACGATTATGAAGACGGCCCAGCGGACCCCGGCAGAGTTTATGGAGATGGCCCAGCGGACCCCGGCGGCTCTGCACAGTGGTAGGCGGACGGTGTCCCTGCACTCTGCATTGATTTTTTGGTATCTTTAGAATATAAGACGCACCCACTTTTCTACCCAAAATTTGGAGGAGAAAAAGTGCGTCTTATATTCCGAAAAATACGGTAATTATTAACGTTTGCCATTTACAGTTTATGCAAAATAACTTTGACCAACATAGTAGCATTTATCTTTGAAGCCATGTAGTCATTTCTTTTCAAATAACTAAAAAATATTCTGTACCACGCACTAGGAAAAAAAAAAAGATACAATCTTATGCCTAAAGTTATTTTGCTCAAAATAATTCTCCTATGATTAATGCTTTTGTAGCAGCTGGACTCAGAACTGTATACTGCAAGGCTTGCAGTTTTCTAACCTAGTTTATTGCTTTTTGTTTTCAAAGTTATTTTTTTCTAACACACAACCATTTTACAATCTTGCTAATAATAGTTACAAGAATCATGAATTGTTTTACCATTAACTGCATTGCATTGATCATATACTGTAGCAGTCAGTTTACATTATACCGCTAAAGTGAAGTATTTAAAACCTGCTTTATTACCCTTCCACAAACTTTATTCCTATAAACTAGATTCTGTATATTGTTTAGACATCTAATCTGTACAGGACAAAATTATTTTTTGCCAACAATGTTCACAGTTATTACATTTTTTATTGACAATAGCACAGTTCCAGTTGGTCACAACTATACATACAATACTGTGAATATTTGGTAGCATTGCCTTTATATTATTTAACTTTAAGTTTGCATTTTAAGTAGCCTTCAAGAAATTTCTTGAGTCTTTGGAATTGTTTTCCATTCCTTCGCACACAACTGGTGTAACTGGGTCTGGTTCACAGACAGCCTTGTCTGCTCATGCATTATAAGTTCTACCCCTGAATATTTATCAGATTAAGGTCAAAGCTTTATGATGGACACTTCAACACCTTGACCTTGTTGACCTTGAGCCATTTGGCACAATGATTGAAGTATGCATTGGGTCATTGTTCATTTTTAAGACCAATTTCTGACTGAGATTCAACTTCATAGCTTTTTTGCAGTATATCTAAATAAATGTATTTCATTAGGATTCTTTGTATTTTGTTAGGTGTACCAGTCCCTCCTGAAACAAAGAAGCCCCAAAACATAATTTGAGGGAGTCCCAGGCAAATGCACTTTGAGGTAAACAGCTGTTGTGTATCCATGGACAGTAACCAACTGTCTATGTAATATTTGATTGATTTTAAGAGAGGCTATATTTGAATTTGCCATTGATTAATAGTTAGATGGTCCTAAAAAGTGTCTTTAACAAGAAATTCTAATTTCTAAGTCTTTTTATTCTCTGATAGAGATGGCCCGAACGGTTTGCAGGCAAACTGTTCCCGGCGATCTTCCGGGGTTCGTGATCGCGGAGAACCGCAAACTTTTCCGGAAGTTAGATTCGCCCCCATAGTACATCATTAGGGTTGACTTTGAGCCTCTACATCACAGTCAGCAGGCACATTGTAGCCAATCAGGCTACACTCCCTCCTGGAGGCCCTTCACCCACCCCTTATAAAATGCAGGCAGCGTCAGGCATTTTACTCACTCGTGTGCCTGCAGTAATTTGAGAAGGGAGAGCTGTTGCAGACTCACATAGGGAAAGATTAGTTAGGGTCTTGTTGGCTTGTTAGCTTGCTCCATGCTGATTCTTATTGCTAAAAAAAAGCACCCCTCAACAGCTCTTTTGAGAGCTAATCTTGTACTTGTGATCTATTTTTTTTTGTGTGTGTGGCCCACTTGCATTATATACAGCCCTGTCAGTCAGTCGCAGCTGGCCTTTGGCCCCTTAATTCCTACTGTGCCACTGCCAGGCCCAGCACATTCAGTGACTACCTGTGTGTGTGACAGGCGGCTGCACATTTGTAATCCCAATCACTGCACCTGTTCACTGTTTAGTGCACCTACCTACCTACCTACCTACGTGAGCGCATTGTTAATACCACCAGTAATTGCACCTGTTCAAGGTACGTGTGTGTGTGTGTGACAGTTGCACATTTGTAATACCCAGAAGCAATGCATATACCTACCTGTTGTTCAGTGCACCCACGACCCACCTACCCAAGTGAGTGCACGCAGTGTGATATTTAATACCACCAGTCACTGTACCTGTTCACGGTACGTGTGTGAGACAGCTGCACATTTGTAATACCCAGCAGTACTGTATATACCTACCTACCTGTTATTCAGTGCACCCACCTACCCACGTGAGCGCACGCAGTGTGATATTTAATGCCACCAGTCACTGTACCTGTTCACGGTGCATGTGTGTGACAGGTGCATGTGTGACTGGCTGCCTGCCCCAAGACTAAGTCGCTCCCCACACAGCATCTCTGCCTGCAGGCCACTTGACTGCCTTCTCCGCCACCACCAACATGGTCCACCAGGACTCCAGGCGGATTCCTGAATTTTTAAGGCCTCTGCTAATAATTTTTCTGGTGCATGTACATGCCTGCTTAATTTTTCAGGCTGCACTGCGGCTTCAACAACAAAACAAAAGGCATGTACATGAGTCAATTCCCCTTTGTGATCGTTACCTTGCCGCGGTGAAGGGGCTTGCATATCACAATGAAGCAATGACCGACGGCTATATGAGTGTCTCGGGGGGGGGGGGGGGGGGGGGGGGGGGGCACACCCAAGATAATAAGGTCATTGCTTCATTGTGGACAGACCAAATTCGATCAGCTGGACATTCACTGTTCTGTCATTGAGCTACCTCAGCCTGGCGACCATATGGACTTGAAAACCGCCATGGACTGCACTCTGGCCATGGTGCGCACCAGTCCAGCATCGTCATCACTACACAAACAGCTGTGTGCGGTGCATTACACGGTGAGTTTGGTCTGTCAGTGTGAAGCAGAACTCTAATTACACTCCCTGATTGATGTATACACATGCAAGATGTTTTAAAGCACTTCAGGCCTCCAATTTAGCATGCAATGTGATTTCTGCCCTTAAACGCTGCTTTGCGTCAAATCCAGATTTTATTCCCGGGACTTTTGGCATGTATCCCACTCATCCATGCAAAAACCCAGATGTTAGACCCCTTGAAACATCTTTTCCATCACTTTTGTGGCCAGCATAAATGTTTCTAGTTTTCAAAGTTCGCACTCCCATTGAAGTCTATTGCATTTTGCAAAAGTTTGCATGTTCGCGAACATTTCCGGAAGTTCGCAAACACGGTTCGCGAACCGAAAATCGGAGGTTTGGGCCATCTCTATTCTCTGATTAGCTAAATACTTCTGAGTTAACTCTGCATTCTCTGATTGGTCCAATGCTTCAGAGTTTTGCAATTGGGCTAAAATTACCGAATTGTGGTAATGCAGTTTTTTTTTTTTTTGCAAAGATCTGTTTTCTGATTTGCGAGCAGTCTTTTATTTGTCATTTTTTGCATTCTCTGATTGGCCAAATATTTCTGAGTTAACTCTGCATTCTCTGATTGATCCAATGCTTCTGAGTTCTGTGATTGGGCTAAAATTGCCGAGTCGTGGTAATATGGTATTTCTGCAGAAGTCCGATTTACAATTATCACGTTCTGATCGGAACTGCTGAAATTTAATTTCAGCTGAATCTGAATGAGCACCCTTAAATATTATTAATAATAATATTACCACATTTTAGTGCATCAACCCCTCTGTGTCTAAATAAGTGTACTTGTCCTTTGACAGAGATTAAAGTGGATCTGTGATGAACTTTTACTCATTGCATAATTGCGTTCCTATCCTATTGTTTATAGGGCATTCCTCAAGTCAAATACTTTTTTGTTTTTGTTTTAATACTCTAATTCCCTATAAACGAAACAAGCCACACCCACAGGTTTTCAGAGAGCCAAGGCACTTTCAGACAGTAGCAAGGGCTCATGGGAGCTCAGTCTGGGCAGGAAGAGGGGGAGGTGTTACTAGCCGGAGATTTCAGAGGTAGAGGGGAGCAGGGAGGATTAGGTTTTTTGCTCAAGATGCAGATACGCTTGCCTCTGTGTAAGGTTTACAAACAACATGGCTGCTGTCATTGTATCACAGGAAGAAATAATCATATTCTATTAAAGCTGTGTGCAGCTAGATTTGCTGTGTAAACTATCTAAACTTTAGATAAGATATATAGACAAGTTACTTGTTATAGTTAGTTTTTCATCTCGGCTCCGCTTTAACTATTCATGAAGCTGGTTGCATGTTTTTCCTGAAGTGCTGTAGATAAAAATTCTCCCTGTATTTCTATAAACACATTTTTGAACTTTGGAAAGTCACACGTATATCAGCATTCCCATCAATTACAATAGATACAGATACCCTTCAAGCTGTAAAATTAGCACCTTAATCAGTAGGGCATCACACTCATCATTGGCAAACATAGCATGTGTTTTTGTGACTATACAGGCTCATAATTACAGTTTGTGAATTAATCGTACAAACTCCTAAAGTGAAAAGAGCAGAAAGGAAATCAAAGCGGCACAACATTCTTCAGCAGAATTGAGATTAGAATTCCTTATCAATGATTGCTGGCAATGCTCTCAAACAGATAAATTGTCCAATACACATAAACAGATTAGTGAAATTAGTTTAGCTTGCAATGTATGATCATAACATCAATTTCCCCTTAAGCAGAATACAATTTATACAATTAATAGGACAACGAGAGGGAAGAAGATAAGATACTGTGGATATTAATTTTCTCAATCCAAGAATCAATCGATTACATTCAGCATTCTCATCCTAGTTATCACATGTGATAAGTATCTTGTGCTCTATTCTAATGATACAATTTTAAAGTGTATCTAGTTCTTGGGTGTTCATTAGGGCAAATAAGCAACATTATAATATATCTTTACATCCATATTGATCCCTGGACATGCAACACTGGACTTACTATACCACATTGAATTATTTTTTCATCACTGCAACTACAGTAGGATCTCGTCATAGTAAACTCCAAGGGACCAGGAAAAGTGGTTTACTATAGTAGAAGTTTACTATATCAGAAATTGTCATTTTCATGCACATTAAAGTGACACTGAAACAAAAAAAGCTTGATATATAATCAATTGTATTTGTAGTACAGATAATTTATAGAACATTAGAAGCAAAGAAAAGAGTCTCATATGTTTATTTTAAGTATATCTTTTTTATAACATTGCATCATTCTCTAATATTTGCAGTTTACCAATTACACTCTCTATTTTAAATCATGAAAAATAGAGTTAATGACCCTTTGAACTTCCTGGCAGTAAAACCTTAAACAATCAAGAAACAGTGAGAGACAGGTTGAGACAAGTGCTTCAGAAAACAGCACTGTAGCTGACCCAAGTTGGGTCGAGAGCTCAGAGAAGATCTTTTGCATTGATAACAACTTTCAAGTTTCTTAACTCTTCCTGTACTGGAAACAATATGAAACTCATATCTGTGCTACTAATGTTCTATTTCTTAGCTGTACTACACATACAAATCTTTATCTCATAAGTTTATTTGCACTTCAGATTTCGCTTAAAGGGAACCTTAACTAAAAAAAAAATGAGTTTTACTCACCTGGGGCATCTGCCAGCCTCCTGCAGTCAAGTACATTTTTACGCGTTATGGTTGTAATGCATAAAATTTTACGCATTACAACCGTAACGCGTAAAAATGTACTTGCTGATTTCTGCAATAGCTTCCTGCATCAGCAGGGATGCGTAAAAACGTACGCATGGTGGGCGGCCGACTCCCAGTCGGCATAAAACGAAACTAGCTGGCAGCTGGGGACCAGAGGAGCCATGAGTGACTGCAAGGGCACAGGATGGCTGCAGGTGGCTGGTAGATGCCCCAGGTAAGTAAAACTCATTTTTTTTTTAGTTAAGGTTCCCTTTAAGTACACTATAGTGCTGTTTTTAAATTCAGTCAATAATTGGTCATATTTTTCTTTTCTAATGACTTTTTTTTTTTGAAAATGCAAATCTAAAACACCTGTTTTGCAAACTTTCTTATTTTTTTCAATGGCAAAAAATGCACCACCAGCAATCGGCACTACAGAGTCAGTCAGACCACACAGAGAGCCATGCAGGCGCAGGTGGCCAGAGCATCCGGCAGCCACCATGGTTGGACTTGGTCATTTTGTGCTGGCAAAGGGGGTCCCCTTTGCCTTACTTGTAGCATACAATATTTGTGGCATATAATAGCAGATAGTGCTGCTGTTGCTCTAGTCTTTATCACTTTTGGTAGATGGGCTACAAGATCTAGGATACCTTATGGCCCATACTCACGGGCTACATAAGTGGCCTGTCACCAGCACACGTGAGCGTGTGCGCGACAGGCCAGCGATAGCTCATCGCCAGCTCCCTCCGCATACACACGGGGAAGAGGGATCAGCTGTGCGACGGAAGCTGTCGCCGACGTTCCTCCCCCCTTGCCGGAAGCGCCGTCTATTTTCAATTATGTTGCTGTCGCTAGTCCACATACTCACGCGGACTAGCGACAGTTGCGGCGGCAACTGTCGCCAGGCGATTGACCGTACCAATCATGTTGGCATTGATCTTAGGCTCACTTAGAGCACCTTCCCCTTTAAACACCCCTGTCACACACAAACACTCACACAATATCACTGCAGTGAGCACTCGCACAAAAATGTAAAAAAAGGGGATCCCAGTAAAAGATCAAGGCTGAGGATGTAAAAAGCTTTTGTTGATAGAGCTAATGCTGGACATAAAACTTTTTGTGCAGCTCAATAAGGTCCGCAATACATGAAGTTTCCGTTAAGATTAAGTTCATGCATGCATCAATGGTAACTTCTGCTTGTATATAGAATACTGCACCAGTTCCTCCGGCGTGGGTGAATCCTCGCTCCGCTGTCTCCCCTCACCGCATGATCTGACACTGGCCTTGTGTATATGGGCACGGAGTCAGCTGATGCCACCAGGAGTAGGTATTACTTCCGTAGACCCCGCTTCCGTCCTCTGCAGATGGACGGTTCCGTAAGCGGCTTGTTGGTTACTTGCTGGCTTGGGCAATCCCACAGTGACGTCACAGATAGCGTATGTGCGTAGGACGCTGACGTTTCAGGAGGTAACGCCTCCCTTCTTCAGAGCTGCCCAACGATCGCTTCCCCCAGCTTATAAACATTCCTCTTATTCTTAGGATCCACCCACTTCTCCTTGGAAACCAGTGCTGCCGCTTCTCTTCCTCCAATTTTCACAGCAACAAGAATACATGTCAGAGTTCATCCACAGCAATTTGCTGTGGCTTTTCCAATTCTCATATTTTTGTCATGATAGAGAAAAATAATTGTCTCCAGATCTTTTTATATGTATCCAAGAATAAATATGAAAAAATTAAAAATAAAAATAAAATATATGAAAATTCCCCACATGTCAATATGTTTATATTCTATTTTAGAAAAGCATAAAACTCAAAGTCACAATTTAACCCTTTGGGGGTCATAGTGTCCAGTGCATATATCCAAAATGATTCCGTACGAGATAATTTACTTATAAAATCTCCTCCCCTCCAATCTTTCTCTACTTTCTGTAATCCACAAAATGTGGAACCCCGTACCGAGCATTTGTGAAATTTCTTATAATGTGCAGATAAGGGATGTTTTTCATTTCCTTTTTCTATATTGTATAGATGTTCCCCTAATCTTTTTTTCAGAGATCTTTTTGTCCTCCCCACATATTGCTTTTGACATGGGCAGCATATCACATATACTATCCCTTTGGTGGAACAAGTAAAGTTGCCTCTTATGGGGAATATTTCACCATTGCAAGAGGAAACCACCTCCTGCATCACTCTGTCGCCTTTAGTAGCCGCACACATTCCACAATCACCACATCTTCTAAATTTATTTCCCCTTTTCACTGGGCGAGGATCTATAATAGTGGGTGCTATCATTTGACCAATATTTGAACTCCTTCTGAATGTAATACCCGGATGATGACCCAAATACCCATCCAGAAAGTCGTCTTCCTTTAAAATGCTCCAGTATTTGTTCACTATTGTTTTTATCTTGTAAGCCTGTTCACAGTAATCAAATAAAAGAGCTGGGGGCCTTTCAGACCAATTTTCTCTGTATTTGTTTCCTGTCATTAATGTTTCTCTGTCGATATTCATTGTCTCACCCACAGCTTTCTCTAGAAGTTCATCCTCATATCCCTTCTCTTTAAAACAAAGGGCGTGTTGCGGCGACAATTGTAGCCCGTGAGTATGGGCCATTAGGGCAGTATAGCCAGGCAACACAAATCCTAGGCTGGACATACCTGTATCTCAGCATGCATCCTGTAGCTTGGTAAGATAAAACTTCCTGTTCACACTTGGGCCATTCATGCAGCCTCTCTCCAAAAGGCAGCCAATCATCACCCAGTCTTACTCGTGCTAGGTCCCACCCACGTAGGTATCGGAGATTTGTCCTGCCAGGGATTTGTGTTTCCTGGCTATGCAACCCTAAGGTATTCTACGCCTTGTAGCCTTCTGCCAAATGTGCATCCTTGCTAAAGAGTAACAGTAGCACTATTCATCGCACCCCATTCAGGCATCAGCTCACTGCCAGCATGAAGAGAGCAGCTGAGATCACTGATGCATGACACATGCCCCGCCCACCTTATTACTCTATCCAGCGTCAGCCTCACGTAGGGGCCAAAAAAACTAGTTTACTATACCAAATGTTTATTATATCCGAATTTACTATACCAAGCATTGCTTCCATACACTTATAATGGAGATTGACTAGGACCTGGAGAGGTAGTTTACTATACCCCAATGATTGCTATACCTGAGTTTATTATAACGAGATTATACTGTACCAAATATCCCAGTGAATTCATTTATAGTTGAACAATGTCTATACTGTACTGTATGGTATTATGCTTTTGTTACAGGAATCATGGCATTTTATAAAGATCTATAGTAAGCATATACCTAACCTCACACATTCAGTAAAAATGTAACATACTGTTTTATAGGAGTCTATAATTGATTTACAGTTGCATGTGAAGCAAATTGTATTTTTCAGAACAGATTATATCCAGCACATTTAATTCAGGGTCTATTTCTTCTGTTCCTGTGATTGATGTTGTTTTTCAATTAGATTGCTGCAGTAAGAAGAGGCAAGTTCCAATAGTCTGGTTGTGTTGTATGTGTTCTAAGCATTATATATTACAGAATGCAATGGGGGTCTACGTAAAGCATAATCATGCTCTATATGTAACATCTACATGAGCCATAATCCACCTAGATAGACATTTCAAGGGAGAAAACTGATGATATGTTATTGTATAAATCATAAGGCACTTGGGGTCTTACAGATTAAATTGTAGTCTAATTGAAACAAATATTGTTTTGAATTGTGAAATTATAGACATTATTAAATAGTGTGTCTAAAGGATTAAACACTCAAACTCAGGAGTTTTTAAAAATAATTTATAGGACATTTGTAGGAAAATAATATATAGAATAAATCACCGTTGGCGCAGACTTAGTTTAATAACACACAGCCCAATGACACCCAGAGCTGTGTGCACACTACTGCTTTGCCTCATTAAGTTGCAGGCACAGAAGCACTGCAGTGCATTATTATTTCACTGTATTTTGCTATTGCATTTCACTGTATTCTACTATTGCATTTCTCTGTGTGTGAAACTTCACAGCCCACTGACACCCAGAGCTGTACATAATGTGATTTCTGCCCTTTAGGGATTAAAACCTGACTCTGCATCAACTCGTAACATAATTTTTGGTGGGACTTTTGACATGGATCCCCCTCCCAAAATGGCCCTGTCCAGATGTTAGACCCTTTGAAACAAGGTTTGCATCAACTTTGTGGCCAGAAACAGGTTTTAAATATCGCCATTGTAGGTTTTAAAGTTCGTCAGCCCTTTGCAGTCTATGGCGGCTCGCCAGATTCGCCTGTTCATGAACATTTTTCAGAAGTTTGCGTTCGCGAACTGAAAATTTTATGTTCGCGACATCTCTACTTATAGAGCCAGATTAATGCATGCCATGCACTGATAAAGATCTATCAATCCGAAACAGTCTGTATGCATGTTATTGTGTTAGTTTTAGTAAGATGGCTTTTTGGTCCATTGTAACCCCTTACACACTCCTAGAAGTTCTGGTTCAACATGAGCTTGCTGGGTAATCTGTAACTTTAGAAATGAATGAAAATGATGTTTCATTGATACCACTGGACTAATTTTCAGGCAGATGTGTCTGATTTACAGCAAAATGTGTACGGTTTTAAGCAAATTCAAGCAGAATAGCATGCATTTATACAAATTATTTAACTATAGAAGTACATCTTAATTAAGGAAGCCCGGGGAACTTACACAGGTGGGTAGAACTGTTTAGCACAGCACTAAAGAAAAAATATAGCTGCCAAATATAGCATCCTTAGAGATGGCTGCATGCTGGGAGAAAAATATACATTATAATATTTTGCTGTCTGTACACTTATAAAACAAAAAAACAACTTGATAAGTAAGAAAAAAAATCTGCTGTTCTACAGTACAGACACACATCTTCAAATTTTGAAAATAAACTGATGGTGATAGATCAAGTTCTGCCCTTAGAATGTCAGCAAGCTGCTAATCCACTATATGGTCTGCACATTGTGATTTTCTTTCTTCCTGGGGTTAAAAATAGCAGAAACACAAAGCAGAGAGGTTCTATCTCAAACATCCATCAGCAGAATGTCATCAAGAACTGTAACACCCATGTGCCAGAAGGACTGTCTGACCCGTGTTTGCCTATAAATGCTAGTTTATGGTAAGCAGTTACCTTGAGGCTACTTGCACACCAAGACGTTGCGTTAGGTGCTACGTTAAGGTCGCATAACGTGCACCTAATGCAACGCATGGTGGTGCAGGAGAGGACGGTAGAGTAAGCCTCGTTAGGCGGCTCTATCCGTATAAGGTCTCCCAGAGTGTCGCCACTAGGGGGCTTCTCCTGATTGTGTCATTATGTGACGCATGAGAAGCCGGCGGGGGGACAGTGAACGGAGAGAGAGGATGGGCCGCGCAGCTTCCGGGCAGCATGATGGGACGTTACACCGGCATGGAACAGGTGAGATGTCCCCTATCTGGCTTCTGCTGCGCCTACTCTGCTCAAGGAACGGCAGCAGAAGAGGCAGTCCCCGGCTGTGTGACGTCATCGGGGTGGGTCGGCGGGTGTTCGTATTGGTGGGTCATTTGTAAGTCGGGCGTTCGTAGACTGGGGACTACCTGTAATACAAATCATTGCCATCCATCTCTTTAATAATAGGTACATCTTAAAAAAGACCACTATTGCAAAAAAAAGTAGGCAGTTAAAATCTGACACAACCGACAGGTTTTGGGCCAGTCCATCTGCTCATGTTGGTTTCTCAGGGTTTTCTTTGTTTTCAACAGCATTTCATGAACAGCAGTTTAACTGCCAAAAAGTAAGATACCTGCCAGCCTCCTCACTTACTTGCACACTATTTTGTCAGTTAGACTTTGCAACTGCTGTTCAGGAAATGATGTTGAAAACAAAGAAAACTCTGAGAACCCACCACGAAGAGGTAGACTGGCCCAAAACCTGTCATTTTTGTCATATTTTAACTGCCTACTTTTTCCGCGATAGTGGTCCTTTAACTTGGGTTTCGGATGATGTAAATACATACTGTAGAATATAATAAATGTTCTGTTACCAATATTCTACTATTGAAGGTAGTTTCATCTTGTTTTTCAGCACAGTGTCTAATCAATCTTCTGTCCTTAAACAAAGTAATTCTGCTACCTAATGTCTAACCCTAACATCCCAAATCCCCTCTCCCTCCCTCCCCCCTTGCAACCCCATGCACTACTGTGAGTTTACTCCTCAAGTCTAACCCCCCCCCCCCCCCCCCCCCATTTTCCATGCAAACTACTCCTAAATATTCAACCTTAAACTACCACACTCATTGTAATCCCTTACACTGATAGTTATTTCTTCCTGACGCCTAACCCTAACTACCTCATCCTCATGCCAGGCCGCTAGCCCCAAATTCTAACCCTCCTAAAACTACTGATAACCTTTATAATCCTTTAAATTTGACATTGGAGGGCCCAGCACCTGTGGAACCACTGACTATGTAATCCTACTAATATTATAAATGGGAAAGTTCGGATGTTTGTACAGTGGGTTGAAAAAGCATTCGGCCCCCTTGAAGTTTTCCACATTTTGTCATATTACTGCCACAAACATGAATCAATTTTATTGGAATTCCACATGAAAGACCAACACAAAGTGGTGTACACATGAGAAGTGGAACGAAAATCATACATGATTCCAAACATTTTTTACAAATAAATAACTGCAAAGTAGTGTGTGCATAATTATTCGGTCCCCTTTGATCTGAGTGCAGTCAGTTGCCTATAGACATTGCCTGTTGAGTGCTAATGACTAAATAGAGTGCACATGTGTGTAATATAATGTCAGTACAAATACAGGTGCTCTGTGAGGGCCTCAGAGGTTGTCTAAGAGAATATTGGGAGCAACAACAGTGTGAAGACCAAAGAACACACAAGACAGGTCCAGGACAGGTCAGGGATCAAGTTATTGAGAAATTTAAAGCAGGCTTAGGCTACAAAAAGATTTACAAAGTCTTGAAAATCCCAAGGAGCACTGTTCAAGCGATCATTCAGAAATGGAAGGAGTATGGCACAACTGTAAACCTACCAAGACAAGGCCATCCACCTAAACTCACAGGCCGAACAAGGAGAGCGCTGGTCAGAAATGCAGTCAAGAGGCCCATGGTGACTCTGGACGAGCTGCAGAGATCTACAGCTCAGGTGGGAGACTCTGTCCATAGGACAACTATTAGTCATGCACTGTACAAAGTTGGCCTTTACGGAAGAGTGGCAAGAAGAAAGGCATTGTTAACAAAAAGCATAAGAAGTCCCATTTGCAGTTTGCCACAAGCCATGTGGGGGACAGAGCAAACATGTGGAAGAAGGTGCCCTGGTCAGATGAGACCAAAATTGAACTTTTTGGCCAAAATGCAAAACGCTATGTGTGGCGGAAAACTAACACTGCACATCATTCTGAACACACCATCCCCACTGTCAAATATGGTGGTGGCAGCATCATGCTCGGGGGGTGCATCTCTTCAGCAGGGACAGGGAAGATGGTTGGTCAGAGTTGATGGGAAGATGGATGGAGCCAAATACTGGGCAAACGTGGAAGAAAACCTCTTGGAGACTGCAAAAGACTTGAGACTGGGGCGGAGGTTCACCTTCCAGCAGGACAATGACCCTAAACATAAAGCCAGGGCAACAATGGAATGGTTTAAAACAAAACATATCTATGTGTTAGAATGGCCCAGTCAAAGTCCAGATCCAAATCCAATCGAGAATCTGTGGCAAGATCTGAAAACTGTTGTTCAAAAACGCTGTCCATCTAATCTGACTGAGCTGGAGCTGTTTTGCAAAGAAGAATGGGCAAGGATTTCAGTCTCTAGATGTGCAAAGCTGGTAGAGACATACCCTAAAACCAGGGCCGGCCCTAGACTTTTTGCCGCCTGAGGCAAATTTTGAAAAAATTATTGCTGCCGCTGCCCCCCCTGTGGGGGGGCCGCCGCCGCCAAGCTGGAGGGGTAGCGGGCAGGGCGGGGGTATTGGGTCTAGCGGCGGGGAGGGGGTTCGGACCCCCCCCTCCCTCGCCTGGGTCCCCCATCCTCCGCTCCCCTCCAGCCTTAAATACATCAGAAGCGCAACTCTCGTAAGAGGCAGTGGGCAGGGAGGACTCACCTCTTCCTCTCTCGATCCAGCGTGCGCTCCACTGACGTCCCTTCCTGCAGCACCGTCCATTTACAATACAGTGGGCGGCGTTGCAGGAAGTGACGTCAGTGGAGCGCACGCTGGATCGAGGAAGAGGTGAGTCCTCCCCACCCACTGCCTCTTACGAGTTGCGCTTCTGATGTATTTAAGGCTGGAGGGGAGCGGAGGACGGGGGACCCAGGCGAGGGAGGGGGGGGTCCAACCCCCCTTCCCGCCGCTAGGCCCAATACCCCCGTCCTGCCCGCTACCCCTCCAGCTGGGTGGCCGGCTCCCCGCACCCACCGACGGGCGGATGCCGCCCCTAGAAATTTGCCGCCTGAGGCAAAAGTTTCACCTCGCCTCATGGGCGGGCCGGCCCTGCCTAAAAGACTGGCAGCTGTAATTGCAGCAAAAGGTGGTTCTACAAAGTATTGACTCAGGGGGCCGAATAATTACACACACCCCACTTTGCAGTTATTTATTTGTAAAAAATGTTTGGAATAATGTATGATTTTCGTTCCACTTCTCACGTGTACACCACTTTGTATTGGTCTTTCATGTCGAATTCTAATCAAATTGATGCATGTCTGTGACGTCATAGTAAGGAAGTGAGGAAGTGAGTGACCCGGTGGCATGCGCTCTGTACCACGGATTGAGCAGCTGTTACTGTGGAACCCAATGTCCGGCGTTTTAAGAAATAAATATTGGATCTGTCTTGAGAGAAGCCTGGCTGACCGGCAATTATTGATATGCAGTGTGACAAGACGCGCTTCTGGTGAGTGGGGCCACTTAGGGGGAGTTTGAGCATATCCCTCCCAAGGTGGTGGCACTACCCCCAGGAGTGCACATATGTGGTGCAGATTATAGTTTTTTTGTGGCAATACTTTGCACTATGTGCATTTGTTTGTGATCATTTACAGGGTTGTAACCTCTGTGAGGATTATTGAAGCGCAGAAATACATGCATATTGGATACATCTCATTTTGGCATAAATTTTTCCCCTTAATCTTTTTATGTTACCGACATACTTGTATTGTTGCTAGTTTCCTGCATATTTCACATTTTTATCTTTTCATTTCCATAGATTTCACACCATTTAGAAGTATTTTTCTAAAACGTTATTTTGATATTATACAAAGAATTTGAATAACTCTTTGATCTTCAACTACAGGCAAACTCAAACCAAGACCAATGCAAAAGTAAAAATGATAAACACAGAAGCCACAATGTCACAACAACAATTCTGGGATTAAACACCAGGCATTACATTATGTTAATATAAAATATCAAGCGGAAAGCCTTTTGTCAAACTTTTTCAGCTGATGTCAGATACAAGTCAGAATATGCAAATTGGCGTCTTATCATTCCTATTAAAATATATTTATCTATCAAGGAAAGTGTCAAAATGGCAAGAAAACATTTTAAAGAGCTTTATCATAGGTTAAATATAAAAGTAGAAACATATTTTATTTGCTTATTTTAGGCTTTGAACAGTAAAGAGCGTTAAAGTTTTTTTTTCCCACTAAGCTTTATACTGATCTTAGTTACAGTCAAGACATTAAATATATGTATGTACTTCATTATTGCCAGGTAGGTCTTTGTAATCTTTTTTGCTAATTCTCATGTTACACAAGTGCACTGCATAGTACATATGACTCATCTGTATGCAGTGCTGTTCCCCTGAATTGTCTAATTCTTACGGACCTAAACTGTACACATTGTAATTCTTCACCCACATGCTCAGGGCCTAATTTACCATAAGGCACTGTAGGCAATTGCCTATAGGTGCCTGATGATGGAAAAGTGGCTCACTCCCGTCCCTTAATGCCTCCCTCCATCCCTATGCAAAGTCCTGAGTATAAATAGCGAAGCAGAGTATAAATGAGAAGTTACTCACTCAGCTCTCGGCATTGCACTGACAAGATCTCCCTTCAGTTTGGGGCACCACTAGATAATTATACTAAGGGTACCTCTGGCTACTTAATGCTGAGGGACACCTGTAGCCAACTATGATGGGCAAGGGAAGTAAGAGAGAAGTGACAGCTGGGACAACCAATCGTTGGGATTATGATGTACACAGGGAAACTAGCATTAGTGCTGTTCAAGGTTTGGTATAACAAGCTGCTCTTGCAAATAATCTGCTGGAGACTGAACACTTTATAACACTGATAGTCCTTGGCTTTCAGGCCATATAGTGGCATTTTGATATATTACATGCACAATATTAGTAAGCCCCAAAGCAGATAAAAGAAAAATATCCAGCCTTCTAGTCACTGGCACTGCCAATACATTTTTCTTGGGTTGGTAGAATTGGTTGTATTGGTGTACTAAGTACAGATGTTGTATTTGTCACTCAGAATACAGGTGGAAAGATGAGTATTACCAGATAAGTATTACCATTTAATCTGAGTGAGGATAAACCTGCAGATCCCATATCCGGAATGCCTCTGGTAAGAAATAGGGGCATTCAGGAAGAATAGGGGAGTGCAGTGAGCGTGATGGCTGCAGCAATCGTGATGCACCACCTCTATATACCCGTAACATCAGCGTCACTGCTCCCATGGCAACAGACGCACATTCACTGATCGCCGCATCTATGTTTAGAGCGGCGCGCAGATTGCCATGGCAACGCGTATCGTGGAAGTGACGTATACGCGACCCGGAAGTGTTCCGGCGGGTCATATGGCGATGTCATGCAAAGCATGAACATACGCCTGATACAGGGCACCAGTACGCTTGACGGCCGGACGCGTGCGGGACGAGCGGGGCCCTGCATACAGGTTTGCAGTATACGCACTGACACACCCAATGGGTGTGTGTCTTAGATGTCTCCAGTATTTAAACATGCACCAGACGAGGTGCCTCAGCTCTGATCTGGGCTATTGCGGGGGGACACTTTGCTGGTGGGCGTAGCACTGTCATTGTATATATGTATAGCACTCTGTGAAAAAGCCGTATAGGTGAAACATGTCAAGACTCAATATACAAGCACTTTGTAAATAGACACTTCACTATCATATGTTCCTCCGTAGCTCTGGGTTCAGTGTGTACAATATTGTGGGGCCTCTCTGATGGGCACATGCTGACTAGCGAATCAGAGCGGCCAGTACCACTACCCAGTAGTTTGTTGACAGGTGCTCTTGACGTAATGGAATAGCCACACCACACCTGACTGGATGTAGGGGATGAGCAAGGACCTCCATTGTGGTCACAGGCAGTCCTTTATTTTGAGGCTGTAGTAATATATTTATATATAGCAACCTGTACACGGATAGCACCACATCTATCCAGTATCTTGAATTGTCAATTTTACGTTCAGCATATTGTTAGCTGTATCTGTACCTATAGGGCTGGTCTTTAGGACTTAGTGTATGACTGATCAAATTTGGTCTGTCCACAATGAAGAAACGACCTTATTATCATGGGTGTGCCCCCCCCCCCCCTGACACACTCATGTAGCCGTTGGTCATTGCTTCATTGTTACTATGTACAGCGCTACGGAAGATGCTGACGCTATATAAATAAAAAATAATAATAATAATAAGTATGATACGCAAGCCCCTTCACCGCGGCAAGGTAATGATCACGAAGGGGAATTGGCACATGTACATACCTTTTGTTTTGTTGTTGCAGCTGCAATGCAGCCAGAAAAATTAGGCAGGCATGTACACGCACCAGAAAAATTATTATACTGGCCGCTGCTAGCCTTAAAAATTCAGGAATCCACCTGGAGTCCTGGACCCTGTTGGTGGTGGTGGAAAAGGCAGTCAAGCGGCCTGTGGGCAGAGATGCTGTATGCAGAGCGACTTAGTCTTGGGGCAGGCAGTCACACCGCGTGCAGGCAGAGGTTCTGTGTGTGGGGACTGACTTAGTATTTGAGCAGCCCTGAGCGTGCTTTGCAGACCAGGCATCCGTGGTCAGATGGACCCTTGACCCAACGCTGTGTGCCAGAGATGTCACCACTTGCCTTTCAACATCATGGTACCGTTTAGGTATCGCCTTTTTTGAGAAAAAAATGCGGCCTGGTAGCTTCCACTGCGGTGTGTGGCTTTGTTTTTGTGTGCTGCTTCTCCTCAGGTGGTCATCCCATTGCAGTTTGTGCTTTGTAATCATGTGCCTTCGTAAGGTAGTTGTCCCTGCGTGGGTCTTGGTCTTTCCACGGCTCAATTTTCAGTGGCACTTTGGGGGGGGGGGGGGGGGGTGATGGGACTTTGGTGGTGGCGGCTGACTGAGTTTTAAGTGGGGTGCCAGAATCAGAGCAGGTGGAGGAAGATATTTCACACTTTATACAGAAACTGAGAAAGATGAGGTGTACTGTGTTAAATAGTCAACTACGTCCTGACAATATTGGGGGTTGATGGCACATGCCTTCTTCTGAACACTGTACTTTGGTCGAGGGCCACACAAAATCACGACAGCGAGACCTCGAACAGACCTGCCAGGTGGCCTGCCTCTGCCTCCGCCTTTTGTTTTGTCCATATTGGGGGGGATGAAGTGAAAGGTTTGCACTGACTTGACTAATCCAATGTGCAGTCACACAGGTGCAGTTAACAGGTATGCATGGAGTGGTATATCACACTGCGTGCACTCACATAGGTAGGTGGGTGCACTAAACACACCAGGTAGGTATATGCAGTGATGGTTATTACACATGTGCACCTGCCACACACAGACAGGTACCAGACAGGCACAGTGACACTGTGTGCGCTCACGTAGGTAGGTGGGTGCACTATGAACAACAGGTAGGCATATGCAGTGATGGGTATTATAATGTGCACCTGTCACACACAGACAGGTACCGGACAGGCACAGTGCCACTGCGTGTTCTCACGTAGGTAGGTGGGTGCACAGTAAACAACAGGTAGGTGTATGCAGAGATGGGTATTACAATGTGCACCTGTCACACACACAGGTAGTCACTGAATGTGCTGGGCCTGGCAGTGGCACACACAATAGGAATTACCAAGGCTGTCTATGCAACACAAGTGTCTGTGGGACACACACACAAAAAGAAAAAAGAAAGATCACAAGAACAAGATTAGCTCTAAAAAGAGCTGTTGAGGGTTGCTTTTTTGGTTGCTTTTTTAGCAATAAGAAACAGCAAGGAGCAAGCTAAGAAGCCTACAAGAGCCTAACTAAGCGTTCCCTATAGGTCTCTGCACAGCAGCTCTCCCTTCTCTAATTACTGTAGGCACACGAGTGAGTGAAAAGCCTGACGCTGCCTGCCTTTTATAAGGGGGCAGTGGCTCCAGGAGGGAGTGTGTCCTGATTGGCTACAATGTGCCAGTGCTGACTGTGATGTAGAGGGTCAAATTTTACCCTAATGATGCACTATGGGGGCGAATCGAACTTCCGGAAAAGTTTGCGGTTCTCCGCAAAAGCGAACCATTGAAGTTCCCCTGGAACCATTCGCCGGCGAACCGTTCGGGCCATCTCTACTTAGCACCCTATTACATAAGACAACTCAGCATGAGTCAACTCAAACCACTCCTTTTACCTCTCCACCTTGTTTTTTCTACCATGCCAAATTTTCTGGACACTCTGAAGCAGTCAACAAAGACAATCTTATGAACTGGTTCAGGGTACTTTGTTTGGGCTGTTGAGAAGTGGATCAAAACAACCAGAGGTAGAGATTCAATATATTCCATGCACTAATCTTTATCTTTTAATTTTATTTTGAGAAGAGGATGAGGAGAAAGAGCATGGAGACCTGCATCCATATGCACAATTTTCCCACAATTTGTGTCATCCAACAAGATTTAATTTAATCCTGCAATCGACATTGTGGGATAATGCAATCCCAAGGTACCAGCTGGACAAAGTGGTCTGTGTCTATGAAGAAGGTAAGACAGACGATGACAGCAGGAACAACAGAGTGGCCTCTTGGATGAGGGCTTAGGAGGGTAAAAATGGACTCAGCAGCTAATTGTCGCATAAAGATCCAGCATACTGACAGACCTTAAAGAACTCATGTACAAATGCGTGATTCTCAGTCAAGATAGACCTGACAGCTGCCTTGGCCAATAACAATCTAAGCTTCACTGTTCAAATTAATGTAAGAGAATGGCATTTACAGGCATGCTTAGACAGAGTCTTGACTGTCACTTAACTGCCCATCAGAGGGACACAGTCCATTGCAATAGTCATATATCTATGTTGTGTTGTGTATGTGTTGTAGTCTAGGGCCCTTTTTTGGGGTAAGACGATTAACTTATTTATATGTTTTTGGAATGTGGGAGGAACTGGATTAGCCTGAGGAAGTCCATGCAGACACGGGAACATACAAACTCTGTGCAGATAGTGCTCTGGCTGGGATTCTAATCGGGGACCCAGCACTGCAAGGCAGGAGTGCTAATCACTACACCACCAGTGCATGACTGAAACATACTGCTCATACAGCATCTGACTATAAATGGGCATTTTTTTTTTACTTATCAGCATCTCATTGAATATCCCTTATTGTTTCTTTTGGTTTAGATGTTTCCAAATATCCCTAGTGGTTCTACATGCTTTTAATGTGTTCTTAGGAACCCCTCTACCTCAAGTCTTTCCATAAACCTATGTTAATCCATACCTTACAATGATCAAGGTAAAAGAGGTAGAAGAGCCGGCTGCAAGTTGGATCACGTGGCTCTGCAAACTTAAAGTGAAATTCCACCTTAGTTAAATAAGAACGTTAATATGACATATATTAGTGGTGCTAAATAAATGATGCAATGTAATGTTATTAAAAATTGCATACACTTCTGTTTGCACCCTGATGTATGCCTAAAAAGTAACTGGACTCGCAAATACCAATACTTTTCAAGAAAGATATCTGAACTTTTTTGTGCCCTGTGTAACATGCAGAGCTCTTAGCAAATTACATTCCCAGAATGCCTCACTTCCACCATAGGTAATTAGCTGCACAAAGCAGAATGCACTGAATCTCTGGATGAGCATCAGCTGCTTTAATCAGAAAACTGAAACACCCAATACCTGCTTTGATTGCAAGAAGGGTGAACTATTCATATGGCCTCAAGAAACCACTCCCCCAGTGATGGGATCAGCTGCACACTGTGACCCTACCTCCGTGTCTAAGCACACTTCCAATGAAGAAGGACAGTGTCCGATAAGTGTAAGCTCTGGTCATGTGATTGCAGTCTATTAAGCACTTACTGTTTATTTCACACAGCAGCTGCACTGCAGCACATTCGGGGCTGTTATGTGAGTGTGGATTTGATATATTGCTGAACTTTGCAGTCTTGTATTCCAGTGGTGGTCACTTTATCATTATTAGGTTCAGTTTGAGCTTGCATTTTCCACATTCCCTGTTAGCCACCTGCCACGTGTTGTTTTTTTTTTATGTTGTTTTTATGGGGTATGTGCCTTAACCACTTTACCCCCGCGCGTACGTATTTCTCCGCCCCTTTTTCCATCCTTTAAAAACCAGGGACGGAGAAACACGTACTTTCCGCGTTCCCGACGCTGCCCGCGCTCCCGCTCGTAAACACGCCGCCCGCCGCTAGTAAAACCGCCGCCGCCCGCTCGCCCAGAGATCAATGAACGGGAAAATCCATTCCCGTTCGTTGATCTAAGCCCCGCAATGATCAGCTGCTCTCCTATGGGCAGCGCGATCATTGTGAGAAAAAACTCACGTGTCCAGCCTCCTTATTCTTCCTCCAAGCTTCCGGAAGGAAGCTTGGAGGTCGCATTAAAACAAAAAGTTACTGTGGCCATCTTGTGGCCAAATAATAAACTACACCCTACACATTTTTCACATACAAATAAATGACTTTTACACATAAAATTAACTCATTACCTCCCACACTCCCCATTTTTTTTTTTTTGTAATTAAAAAAAAATTAAAAAATTTACAATTAAAAAAAATACATAAATAGTTACCTTAGGGACTGAACTTTTTAAATATTTATGTCAAGAGGGTATAACACTGTTACTTTATAAACTATGGGCTTGTAATTAGGGATGGACGCAAAACTGAAAAAAATGCACCTTTATTTCCAAATAAAATATTGGCGCCAAACATTGTGATAGGGACATAATTTAAATGGTTTTATAACCGGGACAAAAGGGCAAATACGTTTCATGGGTTTTAATTACAGTAGCATGCATTATTTAAAAACTATAATGGCCGAAAACTGAAAAATAATTATTTTTTTCCCCACATTTTTCCTATTTTCCCATTAAAACACATTTAGAAAAAAATAATTCTTGGCATAATGTCCCACCTAAAGAAAGCCTAATTGGTGGCGAAAAAAACAAGATATAGTTCATTTCATTGCGATAAGTAATAATAAAGTTATAGACGAATGAATGGAAGGAGCACTGAAAGGTGAAAATTGCTCTGGTGGTCAGGGGTAAAACCCCTCAGTGGCGAAGTGGTTAATAAAGATATCTGGTTATACCTCATGGAGTGATATTCTCTTGTATTTTGATTTGCCATGGATGTCTAAGCATGAAGTAGTGTATTAATCCCTTCTAGTGGTGCTCAAATACCCCTTTTCAAAATTCGAGTTAGGTCGAATTCGAATAGTAAATTATTCGAGGTCAGTCGAATATTCGAGTCGAATAATTTTTACTATTCGATTCGACCTCGGAATTCGAGCTCCCTATTCGAGTCGGTATTCGAGCTCATTATTCGAGCTGACTAATCGAAATGGCCTTAAATAGCTTCCAACACTTGTTTTGAGGGTGAATGATGCAAGAAACCTCTTTTTTTCCAAGTAACAACAGCAAGTGATTATGTGGGGATGTTCCTTAAAAAAAAAAAAGTTGAAAAGAGAAGTTGTGTCCAGAAATTTGTTCAGTACTGTATATACTTCTTCTTCTTCTTCTTTATCTTCTATATCTTCTTCTTCTTCTTCTATATCTTCTTCTTCTATATCTTCTTCTTCTATATCTTCTTCTATATCTTCTTCTTCTTTTATATTGTCTTCTTCTTCTTCTTCATCTTCTTCATCTTCTTCATCATCATCTTCTTCTTCTTCATCTTCTTTTTCTTCATCTTCTTCATCTTCTTCATCTTCTTCTTCATCTTCTTCATCTTCTTCTTCATCTTCTTCATCTTCTTCATCTTATTCTTCTTCATCTTCTTCATCTTCTTCATCTTCATCTTCTTCATCTTCTTCATCTTCTTCTTCATCTTCTTCATCTTCTTCATCTTATTCATCTTCTTCTTCATCTTATTCATCTTCTTCTTCATCTTCTTCATCTTCTTCTTCATCTTCTTCATCTTCTTCATCTTCTTCTTCTTCTTCATCTTCATCTTCTTCTTCTTCATCTTCTTCTTCTTCATCATCTTCTTCTTCTTCATCTTCTTCATCTTCTTCATCTTCTTCTTCTTCTTCATCATCATCTTCTTCATCTTCTTCATCTTCATCTTCTTCATCTTCTTCATCTTCTTCTTCTTCTTCATCTTCTTCTTCTTCATCTTCTTCTTCTTCATCTTCTTCATCTTCTTCATCTTCATCTTCTTCATCTTCTTCATCTTCATCTTCTTCATCTTCTTCATCTTCTTCTTCTTCATCTTCTTCATCTTCTTCTTCATCTTCTTCATCTTCTTCATCTTCTTCTTCTTCTTCATCTTCTTCATCTTCTTCATCTTCTTCATCTTCTTCTTCATCTTCTTCATCTTCTTCTATATCGTCTTCTTCTTCACTTATTTCTCTTTTCAAAATTTTTTTTTAAAGAAATGCAGCTATTTTTGAGCGTAACAAATAGCTGGTGGCGCACGCATGTTGGAAGCGCCATTGTATGTGCTCCCTGGCAGTGGAAACACACAGACAGCAGGAGGTAAATTCAGCAGCAGGAGGAGGAGGAGGAGTGTGTGGCAGCAGGCAGTCAATGAGGCAGGCAGCGTGACATAATAGCCCTGGTACCTAGCGGTGATACCAGGGCTGTAAATAAACACAGCAGGCAGGAGGTCCCAGACAGCGGTCGTGCAGCCCACATTGTGTCCAATACACAACTGGGACAACACAGTTTTCAACCCGGGCACCTCAGAAAAATTAAACCTTTTTTTTTTTTTTTTTTTTGTTTTTTTGTTTTTACAACAAATTACACAGATATAGCTATTTTTTGACGTAATAGCTGGTGGCAGAGTGGCAGCAGAAGGTAAATCTGTGTACCCTGGCAGTGGGAAACACAGACAGACAGCAGCAGCAGCAGCAGGAGGAATGGAGGAGTAATTATGTGTGCAGCTATTGTTTGACGTAATAGCTGGTGGCAGACTGGCAGCAGAAGGTAATTCTGTGTACCCTGGCAGTGGGAAACACAGACAGACAGCAGCAGCAGCAGGAGGAATGGAGGAGTAGTGTGAGTGTGGCAGCAGGCAGGCAGCGTGACATAATAGCCCTGGTACCTAGCGGTGATACCAGGCCTTAAATGAACACAACAGGAGGTCCCAGACAGCGGTCGTGCAGCCCACATCGTGTCCAATACACAACTGGGACAACACAGTTTTCAACCCGGGCACCTCAGAAAAATTAAACCTTTTTTTTTGTAATGGTTTTGTAGTTTTGGTTTTACAACCAATTACACAGATATAGCTATTTTTTGACGTAATAGCTGGTGGCAGAGTGGCAGCAGAAGGTAAATCTGTGTACCCTGGCGTTGGGAAACACAGACAGACAGCAGCAGCAGCAGGAGGAATGGAGGAGTAATTATGTGTGCAGCTATTGTTTGACGTAATAGCTGGTGGCAGACTGGCAGCAGAAGGTAATTCTGTGTACCCTGGCAGTGGGAAACACAGACAGACAGCAGCAGCAGGAGGAATGGAGGAGTAGTGTGAGTGTGGCAGCAGGCAGGCAGCGTGACATAATAGCCCTGGTACCTAGCGGTGATACCAGGCCGTAAATGAACACAACAGGAGGTCCCAGACAGCGGTCGTGCAGCCCACATCGTGTCCAATACACAACTGGGACAACACAGTTTTCAACCCGGGCACCTCAGAAAAATTAAACCTTTTTTTTTTTTTTAATGGTTTTTTGGTTTTGTCTGTAAAACAAATTACACAGATATATAGCTATTGTTTGACGTAATAGCTGGTGGCAGAGAGGCAGCAGAAGGTAAATCTGTGTACCCTGGCAGTGGGAAACACAGACAGACAGCAGAAGGGCAGTACACAGCAGCCCACTGTAGGTGTAAAATGTGTGGCTGCAGGCGACGTAATAGTCAAAGTGAACCAGGCTGGCTTAGTGAGCAGGAGCCAGGAGGTGGTAAAGGGTGGTAAGGCACATTAACGATGGTTCTTAGCCAGTTCATGTCCCCCTCTCGCCGACAACAGGGGCCAGGAACTCGCCTTCCACCCACGCCTGGTTCATCTTGAGAAACGTCAGTCTGTCCACAGACTTGTGAGACAGACGTGAGCGTTTCTCGGTGACCACACCACCAGCTGCACTGAAGCAGCGCTCGGAAAGCACGCTGGAAGGGGGGCAGGACAGCACTTCCAGGGCGTACTGCGCCAGCTCGCTCCAGATCTCCAGGCGCTTGACCCAATACTCCATGGGATCAACAGGGGCATCGCTGTCAAGCCCGCTGTAGGACCCCATGTAGTCAGCCACCATGCGGGTCAGGCGCTGGCTGTGACCGGTGGAGGATGCTGCTGCATGCACCTCCTCTCTAGTCACTGCTGCCGGAGCCTCTACAGTCCTGTAGAGCTCGTGGCTGAGAGACAGCAGGTCTGTGGGGCGCTTGCTGCTGGATGCAGGCACCTGCTGCTGCCTCTGTGCTGGCTGCTGGACAGTGGGGGTGGAAGGCTGGGGGAAGGCTTCCTCCAAGCGCTCAACAAGGGCCTGCTGCAAGCTCCTTATTTGTTGCGCTGAGTCTCCTCCTGCAGGCGGCAGGAACTGGCTCAACTTCCCCTTGAGGCGTGGGTCCAACATCATGCTGATCCAGATGTCCTCCCTCTGCTTCATCTGGATCACCCTGGGGTCTCTGCGCAGGCACGTCAGCATGTGCGCTGCCATTGGGAAGAGGCGGGCCACGTCTGCTGGCACATCGACGGCAGTGCTGCTGTCCTCATCCTCCTCCTCTGCCTCGTCAGCCTCATCCTCTCTCCACCCCCGCACCAACTCAGCTGCACTGTGCTGCTCCCCCTCATCAGCAGCAAGGTCAGGGACCTCCACCAAGTCCTCCTCCTCCTCCCCCTCAGAGGTGGACTGTGCAGCTGCTTGCCGCTCCTGCTGGTCCAAGGCTGCCGCTCCCTGTTCCAGCAAAGCATCGAGGGCCCTGTTCAGCAGACAAACCAGGGGCACCCACTCGCAGACCATAGCATGGTCCCTGCTCACCATGTTAGTGGCCTGCAGAAAGGGAGCCAGCACTAAGCACACCTGCTGCATGTGCCTCCAGTCATCATCGGGGACGATGGACGGGATGTTGCTGGTCTTGTCCCTTCTCTGAGCGGCGGAAACAGTGGCCAGGGCAAGGTACTGTTTGACAGCGCGCTTCTGTTCAACCAGTTGCTCCAACATCGCCAGGGTGGAGTTCCAGCGAGTCGGAACGTCAAGGATCAGCCGATGGCGTGGCAGATCCAGCTCCTTTTGCACGTCTTCCAGGCTCGCACAGGCTGCAGCCGAGCGCCGGAAGTGACGCACAACGTTCCTTGCTGTTTCCAGCAGTTCGCCCATCCCCTGGTAGGGGCGCAAGAACTTCTGCACCACCAGGTTCAGCACGTGGGCAAGACAGGGGATGTGGGTCAGGTTTCCCCTGTCTATTGCGGCAACCAGATTGGCCCCATTGTCGGCCACCACCTCTCCGACTCTGAGGCCTCTGGGGGTCAGCCAAATCCTCTCCTGCTCCTGGAGTTTGGCCAACACATGGGTTGCCGTCAGCTTGGTCTTCCCAAGGCTGACCAAGTGCAGCAGCGCTTGGCAGTGGCGGGCCTTCACGCTGCTGCTGAGGCGGGGGGTTTGGCCAGGTGTGCCGGAGGATGGCAGAGGATCGGAGGAACCTGCTGCAGTTCCCCTGACCCTGCGGGGTGGCACCACCCACTGTGTTGCTGCTGCTGCTGTGCCCGCTGCTGCTCTCCCATCCTCACCCCCTTCCACCAAGCTGACCCAGTGGACAGTGAAGGACAGGTAGCGGCCTGTCCCGAAGCGGCTGCTCCAGGAGTCCATGGTGACGTGGACCCTTTCACCAACCGCGTGCTCCAGCCCTCGCTCCACATTGGCCATCACAAAGCGGTGCAGTGCAGGAATGGCCTTGCGGGAGAAAAAGTGTCTGCTGGGGAGCTGCCAGTCTGGGGCTGCGCAAGCAAGCAGCGCACGAATGTCGCTCCCCTCCTGCACGAGCGTGTACGGCAGGAGTTGGGAGCACATGGCCCGTGCCAGCAAGCCGTTCAGCTGCCGCACGCGACGGCTGCTGGGAGGCAGAGCCCTAACCACCCCCTGGAAGGACTCGCTCAAAAGGCTCTGGCGTGGCCTTTTGCTGGCACGGGAATCAGCAGACACAGCGGAGGAGGCCACTGAGGACTGGCTGCCAGAACAGGCCTCAGTGTTGGCGGCAGGAGTTGCAGAGGGGGGAGGAGCAGTGCGTTTCCGCACTCCTGCTGGTGCTGCTGGAGGAGCAGGAGGGCGGGTGGCTGCTGTTGCTGCTGCTGCTGCTGCTGAAGGCTGTGCAGTGATGGGTGTGGTGCCACTGCCAGCACCAGATGCCTTCAGCCTCTGGAACTCCTCATGCTGGTGGAAATGTTTCGCAGCAAGGTGGTTGATGAGCGAGCTGGTGCTGAACTTTAAGGGGTCTGCACCTCTGCTCAACTTCCGCTGACAGTGGTTGCAAGTGGCGTACTTGCTGTACACAGTGGGCATGGTGAAATATCGCCAGATTGGTGACAGAAACATCCCCCTACGGCAAGGAAGCGCTGCTGCCTGTCTCCCTGTGGTGGTTGGGGGGGGGGGCTTGGGTGCGGCTGGTGGTGGTACTGGCAGATGCTGCTGCTGCTGCTGCTGAGCCTGAGACACCAGCAGGCTGTGGGACCTGCCTACTGCTGCCAATGCTTGCAATGATGCGCCTCCTTGCAAGGCCCACAAGCGCATCCTCCTCCTCCTCCTCAGAGCTGCTGAGGACGACATCCCCTGGAGGTGGTGGCACCCAGTCTCTGTCTGTCACCGGGTCATCATCATCCTCCCCCTCCTGAAACATGTCCTGCTGGGATGATGACCCCCCAAACTCCTCTCCTGATGCATGGATGGGCTGCTTGACTGTCGCCACAGTCTTGCTGTCCAATCCCTCATCCCCCAAAGTACCCATCAGCATCTCCTCCTCAAGATCGCCAACAACAGCAGACAATTTACTCATGATGCCTGGGGTCAAAAGACTGCTGAATGACAGGTCGGCGAGTGACGGTGAACTGGCCTCCTCCCCAGACCCTGCTGGGCGGCTGCTGCGAACAGGGGTGGTGGTGGTGGTGGTGAGGGTGGAGGCCTCGGATGCAGAGCTGATGGCGGGCTGCTCATCCTCCGTCATGAGTTGCACCACAGTGTCTGCATGCTTTTCCTCAATGGGACGTTTCCGACCCGGCTGGAGGAAAATCGGAGCAGGTGCTACACACTGCTGCTGCTGTGTCTCTGCAGCGTGAGTTGCAGATGCTCCTGCTGGGCGGTGCCCAAGGCGTCCACGGCCAGTGGCTATGGGAGGAATGTTAGCCACTGACGCTGCTGCTGCTGCTGCGGAACTGTGCATGGTGGCGCGGCCGCGGCCTGCCACAATGCTGCTCCCTCTCCTCCTGATTCCCTTGCTGCCCTTCCCCTTGCCCAAACCGCGCTGGCTGCCACTTCCAGACATCTTCGATGTTTTGGGCGTATAGACAAAAGTTTTTTAAAAGGGCGGGTGAAAAGTGGGGTACTTTAATGGAGTGGGTTGGTGGGTGAGGTGACTGAGTGAGTGTCCCTAGTACAGTAAGTAAGTAGTAACAGTCAGGAAGTACAACTAGCAGTTACAATAATCAGTAGTAATCACAAGTAAATTTAGTGTGTGTACACTACAGACAGTGAGTGCACGCACGCGCAAACACGTGCAGGAGCTAGCCTATGAACAGTGACTGAGTGAGTGTCCCTAGTACAGTAAGTAAGTAAGTAGTAACAGTCAGTAAGTACAACTAACTAATTACAATAATCAATCAGTAATCAGAAGGAAATAGAGTGTGTGTAGTGTGTGTACACAGACAGTGAGTGCACACACGCAGGAGCTAGTAGCCTATGAACAGTGACTGAGTGTCCTAGACTCCTAGTACAGTAAGAGTAAGTAGTAACAGTAAGTACAACTAACTAATTACAATAAGCAATCAGTTATCAGAAGGAAATAGAGTGTGTGTAGTGTGTGTACACAGACAGTGAGTGCACACACGCAGGAGCTAGTAGCCTATGAACAGTGACTGAGTGTCCTAGACTCCTAGTACAGTAAGAGTAAGTAGTAACAGTAAGTACAACTAACTAATTACAATAAGCAATCAGTTATCAGAAGGAAATAGAGTGTGTGTAGTGTGTGTACACAGACAGTGAGTGCACACACGCAGGAGCTAGTAGCCTATGAACAGTGACTGAGTGTCCTAGACTCCTAGTACAGTAAGAGTAAGTAGTAACAGTAAGTACAACTAACTAATTACAATAAGCAATCAGTTATCAGAAGGAAATAAAGTGTGTGTAGTGTGTGTACACAGACAGTGAGTGCACACACGCAGGAGCTAGTAGCCTATGAACAGTGACTGAGTGTCCTAGACTCCTAGTACAGTAAGAGTAAGTAGTAACAGTAAGTACAACTAACTAATTACAATAAGCAATCAGTTATCAGAAGGAAATAGAGTGTGTGTAGTGTGTGTACACAGACAGTGAGTGCACACACGCAGGAGCTAGTAGCCTATGAACAGTGACTGAGTGTCCTAGACTCCTAGTACAGTAAGAGTAAGTAGTAACAGTAAGTACAACTAACTAATTACAATAATCAATCAGTTATCAGAAGGAAATAGAGTGTGTGTAGTGTGTGTACACAGACAGTGAGTGCACACACGCAGGAGCTAGTAGCCTATGAACAGTGACTGAGTGTCCTAGACTCCTAGTACAGTAAGAGTAAGTAGTAACAGTAAGTACAAACAACTAACTAATTACAATAATCAATCAGTTATCAGAAGGAAATAGAGTGTGTGTAGTGTGTGTACACAGACAGTGAGTGCACACACGCAGGAGCTAGTAGCCTATGAACAGTGACTGAGTGTCCTAGACTCCTAGTACAGTAAGTAGTAACAGTAAGTACAACTAACTAATTACAATAATCAATCAGTTATCAGAAGGAAATAGAGTGTGTGTAGTGTGTACACAGACAGTGAGTGCACACACGCAGGAGCTAGTAGCCTATGAACAGTGACTGAGTGTCCTAGATTCCTAGTACAGTAAGTAGTAACAGTAAGTACAACTAACTAATTACAATAATCAATTACAATAATCAATCGGTTATCAGAAGGAAATAGAGTGTGTGTAGTGTGTACACAGAAAGTGAGTGCACACACGCAGGAGCAGCTAGTAGCCTATGAACAGTGACAGTGAGTGTCCTAGTACAGTTACAGTATATAACTACAATACTAATACAATCAGTAGTAAAGGACAGCAGAAATACTGGTATAGAATAGAGAGAAATAAACAGAGGACAGGAGGACAGCTGCCCACACAGGCAAGGCCCTGAGGCCTAAAGCTGTAAGCCTGCAGCAGCTGGCCTGTCTCTATGTAACACAAAAGCTACTAACTAAAATACAATGTCTAACTAACTAACAACAATATAGGTGTGTATAGGAGGTGTATGTGAGCAAAAACGCTAGGTAAATGACCACAATAGAGCTCTTGCTAAGCCAAAGCACAAAGGAGCAACTCTCTCTCTGTACAAGTCTCAGGCAAGCACGGAGAAACCTAACATGGCGGCCGCTATTTATAGGGTAGGGGCTGGCCAGGGTCCCCCTCTGTGATTGGCTGCCGTCAGAGGGCCTGGGAGCCCTCTGATTGGCTCTAAGGACATCAATCTGGGCTATGACGCTATTCGAGCTCGGTACCGAGCTCGAATAGCGCCGTTTTGCTCGAATAGCTCGAATAGTGAATGGGCTATTCGAGTGTACTCGAATAGCCCATTCGAATAGCTACAGCTATTCGGAGCTCGAATACCGAGCTCGAATAGCTGGAAAAGAGCTCGAATATTCGAGCTACTCGAATATTCGAGCTCTGCTGAGCACCACTGATCCCTTCTATGGCAATGGACTTAGATCTATACTTGTTGCTTTATCCTTTGTTCTTGGATGGGCTATTCATGTCACTCTGAACATACAACCAAATTAAATAAATTAGAAATACTTGTAAAATCTCTGAGCTATCAACAAGTGAGGAACGTCACTTTAACTGTCTACTTTACTTACCTGGGGCTTCTTCCAGCCCTTAGAAACCCTTTGGGTCCCTTGCCATAGCTCCGGTCCTCCCTGGTTTTAAACTAGCCACCTGTAAAGATTGCCCATGCCCGAGCGCATCCATGTCACCAGGTGCATACTGCGCAGGTGCAGTACATGCCTGATGATGTTAGAATTCTTATCTTTTTTTTAAACAGGACGTTCATATTTCACTTTACAGTGAAGGTCTGAGGCGAAAAAATAATCAAAAATCGACTTACCTTGGGTTTCCATCAGCAGCTTGCAGCCATCCTGTGCCCTCCCTACAGCTCCTTTCCCCGCCGGTGGCCTGGGGTCCCCTCCGGTACAAATGGCCTACTTGCACTCCAGCGTGCGGCTCACATAGTCGCGCTGACGTCATGCAGACTGTACTGCACATGCGCAGTAGTTCTGTGCAGGCACAGTAGGGTCCGGATTATGTCAGTGTGACTCAGTGAGCCACATGCTGAAGCGCAAGCAGATGCCAACCTGGAGAGGTTGGCATCTGCACCGGAGGGGACTGGGAGCCACTGGAGCCACTGTGAGAGGGCACAGGACTGCTGCAAGGGGCTGGAGGAAGCCCCATGTAAGTAGATTTTTTTTTTTTAGTCTTCTCGGACCATCCCTTTAAGTGAACCTAAAGACTGTATGGCTCTCTTTTAAGATTTGTATAGCAGCATCATCTTCTATGGTACTGTTTAGAGTGAGACACAGACAAATGATACAGACGTTGGTATACACAGCAAAACAGACATTAGCACACAGTCTGTTATTTCAGATCATTAGAAATCACCATGGAATTTCATTATGATAACTTTAAACATGAAGTTGTGTGCAACATACATTTTTTTTCTCTGCCCCACTAGTAATTAATACAGTAAATCTTTATAGCATATTTGTGTCCTTACCCCAGTGGCATTGTCAGAACTCTGACTAAATAGAGAAGATCTGGCAGGATCAGTCTACCAGTGTGTGGTCAGCATAGCACAAGAGGTGCAAGTTGTATAGTAAACAACAGGTAGGTCAAATGAGATGAAGGATTATACCATATGAAGCTGCAGAAATTGTGTTTGACCTGTTTATTCTAGAGCTTTGAGAAAAACATGAGGGTCAAACAGAATATACTTGAGTGGTGTATCAGTGTTTGGACAATTATTCCAGGATCTAATTAAAACAATTCGACATCAATGCAGGCTATTGTATTTCAGCTATGCCACGCTAAAAGTTGTATGATAAAAAAAAATTTTTAAGTAAAATCATTGGCAACAAATGTTTTGGCTACACTTCAACCAAAACCCATTCATTTGACCCATTAATCTGAAAGAGTCAAGACATGGGGCCCATATCCTATTACAGAACTCACCAGCACTAAGCACTAGCAAGCTCTTAAATTAGGCAGTGCCTTGTTAAAGGAGACCCCCAGATGCAGTGACAGAAGATGGTGGCAGTTGTTCGGCAGGTGTGCGTGCATCTCTGGGAAGCGAGGCCGTGGTCCTGAAAGGCAGCACCACAGCGCTAATCCACACTCCCCATCGTCCGGAGAAAAGGGTGCATCGCTCAGGCTTTCACCTGAGTAATACTCTCTAACAATCAGCCATCGCATGAAGGAAACCGGTAATCCTCGCATGACGACAAGGTGATAAGTAGCTAAAATCTGCAAGCTACTTATCACCTTTAATAGAATGTGGCCCATGGGGTTTACAGACTGCCCACTAAACCCCATCTTCCAGCATTAGTAATTAACTGCAGAGAATACGAGCCACCTTTTAACTTTTTTTGTTGATTTGAACTTAGCAAGTGATGTCAGCAAACTGTTGGCACTCCCACTTACCCATTTATCATTTTTATTTAAGAAGCTTTTGAAATGAACCAGCTAAGGGAAAAAATGTATAGTATATATTGGAAATTCGCTTTGAGGAAATAAAAGAAAGAAAACATAGGGGGAAAACGTTAAAGTTACAAATCCTTAAAAAGATGAACTTGGAAGAAAATACCTAAATAATAGATATGATAAAGTGAGAGAATCTGAATTGTGTGAATATGATTAACCAACAACCAATGTCACTACATGCATTTATCATTTTTATTTAAGAAGGCTTTTAAATGAACCCGATAAGGGGAAAAAAATGTATAGGTTAAATTGGAAATTCTCTTTTAAGGACATAAAAGAAAGAAAACAGGGGAAAAAAGTTAAAGTTACAAATCCTGAAAAAGATGAACTTGGACAAAAATACCTAAACAATAGATATGATAAAGTGAGAGATGCTGAATTGTGTGAATATGATTAACCGACAACAAATGTCACTACTCGCTAAAAATAACACTTAGCCTAAAGGCATTGAATCATCGCTTTCTATACAGAGAAGAGTTTTTTTTTTCTTTTACTAGAGCGCTAGAATTATTTCACAGATTTATTCCTTAGACTGAATGTCTTTTTCTTATTTAAAGTCCTGAAACAGCACACATGTACCTTTTTTTGCAGTTTCGACATCCTTAGTTTTACACTCTTATTTTAATTAATGAATTATCAGCTCTTTTTAAACACGCCGTAGTACTTTAACTGATGAAGCTTCAATCCGCTTATGGATTTGTGATCAGCGTTTTTGGACTCAGTGAATGGGTCTCTTACAGCTGGCTGGGATTGAGTTTATCTCTCCTATAAATTCCCTGCTTTGCTATGAAGAAGTGAACTGGTGAATGCTGGCCTGGTAAATTGCTGCAGAGGAGAAGTGCTGGAAGCCGGAAGATTTTGAAGTTTAATGATGTGGGAGAACATATTAATGCTGATACTGAAATTCACTGAAAGGGATATTTATCTTTAGTAATTTATTTCTGTAAAAAAATGATATCAATCAGCTTACATAAACCTCAACTTCTGTTAGACCTAAAGCTCATTTTAGACTGCTGGCTCTTGAGTTTCTTCTTTAAACTATAAATGAAAAACGGTCCATCTTGAGATACATTTGCAGCAATGAACCCAGAGTGTTGTATATATATATATATATATATATATATATATATATATATATATATATATGCTGTATATACACTCCTGGACTAACTGGTTAGTTTGTGCTATAAATGGAGAAATTAATAATTTAACAGTAATGATTTCCACGACACCTACCATATGATACAGTTATAAAGTAATTTAAATGACTATTTTAGTACTAGTATACAATAAAATCTAAAATGCAAGGGATGCTTTAGTAACAGACAAGACATATTACATTTACATTGCACTTTTTTTCCAGGCGGATTCAAAGCACCAGAGCTGCAGCCACTAGGGCACGCTCTATAGGCAGTAGCAGTGTTATGGAGTCTTGCCCAAGGTCTCCTACTGAATAGGTGCCTGGCTTACTGAATAGGAAGAGCTGAGATTTAAGTCCTGGTCTCCTGTGTCAGTGGCAGAGCACTTAACCAGTACACTATCTAGAGATAGGAATAATTACTTTCCCCTGGTATTCAGTATCCTTTCCTTTATTAGGAATATTAATTCCAAGTTGATGCAGGGATATGTGATACTAGCATATAAATGTATGTAACTCAGAAACAGACTAATTGAGTCATGCCAAGGTGGGATCCAATAATCCTTTGTAAAGCTGCATACAATTGCATACAAAATGTGTGTAATCATGTATCAGCTTAGAATTGCTTAGCACCCTTGTTAACACGCCCAAAGCTTTTAGGCGTGCTAACTGAGTTAGCACCCTTTTTTGAAATGGGCCCAATATCAGTTGTTGTCAGTTATAACTGAAAGAACAATTGATTTGCAGTCCAGTGTCCATGTTTCCCTATGGCCTCTTTCACACTATACGTTGAAAAACTGAAGCTTTTTCACAGTTTGCACTGCTATAGAGGAAAAAAAGGCATTAAAATGTACGCAGTGCATTAAGTGTAAAAGGCCCCTAAATGTCTTATAACTCAAAGTTTTATTTTAGCAAAAAAGTAAAAAAACAAACAAAAAAACCACAGAATTAATAAAATGTAAAGGAATTCACACATTACAAAATTGTTTATTAAGAATAATATTTGCTGTTTTTCAAGTTATTTTTTGAAACTTTAATCAGGTTATTTTCAGCGAATGCATTGCACACTGTACATCAAGCTGGTCTAGTTGAAAACAGGTGAACTTATGGCGTATGGAGGATTTTAACCCTGTGCAAACAAAATGCTGCATATGTAATTTAATTAACGCAAATGCTCATTTATTTTTTAAAAGACCCTATAAACATATAATAATGTACTTACTTGGTGCATCTCTGGATTCGTTTTGCTGTTACTGTTTGGGTAAAAGTGAGACATCAAATATTTGACTGAAGAATTAACAAATCTAACAATGAAGATGCTCTCAGGAGAGTTCAGCAAGTAATCTCATGATGTCCTTGGTCTCCACAGCACTGGCGAACTGAGGGGGCTATTCCGGGTGTCTGGAACCTCCCCCCTGCACTGAGCTGTGTATTCAGCCAGGGAAGCCCGCATAATATAAACAGCCTCATTCTCCCTCCCTTCTTACTTCTGGTGCCTCCCTCCACTCCAGCTAATAGAATGAGAGAGGCAGCCCAGCTTTCCTCACAAGAAGATGCAGCCTGCAGTGAGAGAATGTTGATTATGGAGTCCCGGACTCTCCACAGCACAGAAGTGTCAGACATGATGAAATTAGAGTGCAGGCAAGCTGGTAAATATGCACAGCATGATGCAGAGCTTGCCTGGGCTAAGGGTCTGTGGGCAAACATCTGTCTGGTCTCTCCCCATTGTTATAATGACTGCATGTGTGGGTAATGTGGTTAACAAACGTGAAAAGTTTTTGACAGTCCCTAGACTCCAGGTGGGCTTCTTTCTGACTTGTGTGAGAGACTGACAGGGACAGGAGTCCGATTACAGGCAAGTAGCCTGTGTGATGTGGGACTGCAATACAGATAAGTTCTCTGCTCCATCTCAGGCTATTCTCAATTTCTCCACTCCTTTCTTTGGGCTAGTGCACGCCAAAATGACAATAGCAATCGCTAGCAATTTGTGAGTGTGATTTTGTGAAGTGATTTTCAAAGCGATTTTTGAATGAATTGCTCAAAAACATGCTACATGCAGTATACCTGCAATTTTGAAAAAGTCACAACGCTGCTATGGGAACACCCACATAGGGTAACATTAGCCAAGCGCTTTTCAAATCACTGTTGATTTGAAAAACGCTCAGAAGCACTCTTGGTGTGCACCAGCCTCCTTCATTCACCTTTGTTTCCCCTTTCCCCTAGAGCTGGCTGTGTGTTCTTGTCATACAGGAAAGCGAAATAAAAGTGCAATCCTGGTGAGGCAAAATATTATTATTTAGTATTTATATAGCGCCGCCATCTTCCGCAGATGCATATATCCCTGCATCATATGGCTATCGCTAGCGCTATGTGACACTATGTAGCATATTCCACTGAATTGTCCAAACTAAGTCTATCTCCTGTTCCTCTCTTGGGGAGTTGTTCCAGCGCTGTACCCCGTTCACATTTGCTGCTACCAGAAGCCCTCAGAAACACTTGTGAGTACTTCCAAAGATAGGCAGCTCCGTAATACGCCAGCGCACTTTTGTGCATGGGCAGTATGGAGCCACCTGTATTCGGAAGCACTCGGGGACATACGTGCTTCTGGACCTTTCAGGAACCCCCCCCCCCCCCTTAAAAATCCTGCGTTTGCCCCTGCACAGTACCCTGTAAGCAGCCAAGGATGAGCAGGACCTGGACTTTCATATTGGGAAAATTCATGTCTCCAACTCTCCATACATGGACTCACTGTGTTTTTGGGGACAGGCACAGCCTTGCTTTTCTCATGTATAGCTCCACCCAGACCATTTAAAAACTGGCCATCCTCCATCCAACAGCATTTGAAGCTGATGGTATAGATAAATTTGTGCTGTACTAAATAAATAGGCAGAGTGTTTTGATAGAAAACAACTCATTTGTACTGCTACGTGAAGTTTGTTGTAAACCATATATAAACAAACAATATATATATACACATATATATATATATATATATATATATATATATATATATATATATATATACACACACATATGCAGTATATATATGTATATATATATATATGAACTGCTGTGCTACTTACTCAACTTTACACCCTATGGCTATCATTCATAAAAGCAGTGCAGTAAAAAAAATATGTGCTGGAAAATACCGCATTCGGTAGTTTAGACTTCTGTGTGCTCATTCATAAAAATGTTTACAGTTGCGATACAAGTTCGGTATTTTCCTGAACTAGGCAGGCGGTAGGCTGGCGGTATGTTTGCATAACATGAGAAGCTGCCGAGTTGATACATTTTTTCCTCCAGAGACAGCGTTACTATAGAAGAGGCAGCCCCAGCATTCCTTTAAATGTGCATTTTTAAAAAACTGCCTCTCCTTGCCCTGAATCTGCGCTGAATCTGTCTTTCTAAACAATCTATTTAATTGCCACAACTTAGAGGTAGAGTTGGGCCGAACCTCCGATTTTAGGTTCGCGAACCGGGTTCGCGAACTTCCGTGGAACGTTCGGTTCGCGGAAAAGTTCGCGAACCGCAATAGACTTCAATGGGGAGGCGAACTTTGGAAAAAAAAAATTCTGCTGGCCACAAAAGTGATGGAAAAGATGTTTCAAGGGGTCTAACACCTGGAGGGGGGCATGGCGGAGTGGGATACACGCCAAAAGTCCCTGGGAAAAATCTGGATTTGACGCAAAGCAGCGTTTTAAGGGCAGAAATCACATTGAATGCTAAATGACAGGCCTAAAGTGCTTTAAAACATCTTGCATGTGTATACATCAATCAGGTAGTGTAATTAAGGTACTGCTTCACACTGACACACCAAACTCACCGTGTAACGCACCGCAAACAGCTGTTTGTGTAGTGACGGCCGTGCTGGACTGGTGCGCACCATGGCGAGAACAGGTATGCAGTGGCGGGTTCACTGAACAGAACAGGTATGCAGTGGCGGGTTCACTGAACAGAACAGGTATGCAGTGACGGGTTCACTGAACAGGTATACAGTGGCGGGTCCACTGAACAGAACAGGTATGCAGTGGCGGGTTCACTGAACACAACAGATATGCAGTGGTGGGTTCACTGAACAGGTATGCAGTGGTGGGTTCAGAGAACAGGTATGCAGTGGCAGGTTCACTGAACAGGTATGCAGTGGTGGGTTCACTCAGGGCCGGCCCGCTCATGAGGCGGGGTGAAACATTTGCCTCAGGCGGCAAATCTGGGGGGGGCGGAACCCGCCTCTCCATGGACGCTGGGGCCGCCCGCTGAGCTGGAGGGGTAGCGGGCAGAAAGGGGGTATTGGGCCTAGCGGCGGGGAGGGGGTCGGACCCCCCCCTCCATCGCCTGGGTCCCCCGATCTGCGCTCCTCCTCCAGCGTAAAATACCAGCCAGCGTGCATATGACGAAGAGGCAACGGGTGGGGGAATCACTCACCTCTTCTGCGTTCCATCGCGTGCTCCACTGACGTCACTTCCGGCAACGCCGCCCACTGTATTGTAAGTGGACGGCCTTGCAGGAAGTGACGTCAGTGAAGCGCACGATGGAACACGGAAAAGGTGAGTGATTCCTTCGCCCTTTGCCTCTTCAACATATGCGCGCTGGCTGGTACTTTACGCTGGAGGAGGAGCGCAGATCGGGGGACCCAGGTGAAGGAGGGGGGGGTCCGACCCCCCTTCCCGCCGCTAGGCCCAATACCCCCTATCTGCCAGCTACCCCTCCAGCTCGGCACCCCCCCCCCCACCACGGCTGGGGGGGGGGCGATTTTTTCTAATTTTGCCTCAGGCGGCAAAAAGTCTAGGGCCGGCCCTGGGTTCACTGAACAGGTATGCAGTGGTGGGTTCACAGTACAGGTATGCAGTGGTGTGTTCACAGAACAGGTATGCAGTGGCAGGTTCACTGAACAGGTATGCAGTGGGCTCACTGAACAGAACAGGTATGGTGGGCTCACTGAACAGAACAGGTATGCAGCCAGGAACAAGCTAAGCCTAACTAATCTTTCCCTATGAGAGACAGTCTGCAGCAGCTCGCCCTACTCTCACTAATGCAGGCACACAAGTGACCGTAATGGCCGCCGCTGCCTGCCTTATATAAGGGGGGTGGGGCTCCAGGGGCTAGTGTAGCCTAATTGGCTACACTGGGCCTGCTGACTGTGATGTAGAGGGTCAAAGTTGACCCTCCATGGTGCATTATGGGGTGAACTGAACTTCTGCAAACGTTCGCCTGCGGGACGCGAACGCGAACCACGGAAGTTCGCATGGAACCGTTCGCAGGCGAACCGTTCGGCCCAACTCTACTTAGAGGAACTTCAAAAAAATGTTACACATGCAGGCTTTCTGATGTGAAATATATCTGAAAACAGGTACCCAAGGGGTTAAAATACACAGCCTTGGTATTCCTGAATCCCTTTTTTTGCTCTGCTCTCACTGCTGCTGCTGCCTGGGAGGTATGTCTCATTAGCTTAGCTATTCTCCGCATGGTTATCGCTACTTCAAAGGGAATGGTAATCTCTGTGCTGATATCGCTTGCTCTAATCTTTATGAATTGACATATGGTGACATTTGTTAAAGTGGACCCAAATTAAAAAGACAACATTTCAGAAATAAAATCTATTTTCTAAATTATAATAATAAATGGCAGCCTTTTTGCAGCCGCATGAAGACAAATATAAAATATTTTACATTTATTGGAGGAACCCCTCCCTTCCTTTCATATTGCTGGGACAGAATCCGGCAAACTGGTGTTGTAGATAGTGTCCAGCAAAGGAGGAATTGCTAATGGCTGCCACCTGTATAACCCTAGTTATCCAAAGAGGAGGGTGAAAAGCATGCACTGAAATGCTCATAGGCTTGAAGGAGTGTTTATTTATCTATGTATGTGTCAGAGTGGTGCAACTAAATATTTTGAATTAAAAAAAAATGTTTGGTTTGGGTCCGCTTTAACATAATCACAGCACAAGGCGGTAATTTATCGCTCTGCTCGGGAATATCAGCTTTTCATGTGGCAACAGCTTTTATGAATAAACACTTTGCTAAGTGCTCGGTAAACTCAGCTGTTTTCAGCATTTCCGCATGCGGTAATGCTTTATGAATGATAGCCATTTTATTAAACCAGATAAGGAGTGGAACTGGTAGACAAAGTTCTTCTAAAAGCATCATTATCACTATCATTATCATAAAAATTTCTGGTATATATGACATGTTATTATTATCATCAAACCCTTTGGTGAAGAAGTTGCAGGCAAGAGGCACATGATGGAGCAGCTTCCCAATGGGGGTGGGGGGAGCAATGATACTGCAATTAAGGCTGTTTAGACATCGGGGATCCTTCATGATCCTTAAGTGACAGGGTGCACGCTGTACACACAGTAGGTGGCTGAACAATCGTCAGGCGAAGCAGTCGGCCATTCCAGCCAGCTTTTACCTGTTTAGTCTATTACTCTTAGGCCTCTTGCACACTACATGAGATTCCGATTCTTTTATATGATCCTTTTGATTTTGAATGCTGCCACATTTTTTAATTGAAATTAAAAATCAGCTTGTATAAAAAAAAAATCTGAATCACATGTGGTGTGCAAGAGGCCTGAAGGAGCCCATTAAAGGTACAACTTTTTCATCAGATGGGCTTTTTCGACACAATTTTTTTTACAATTGAATTGTACAGAGAACTGCACAGTGTGTGGCAAAAAAATCAATGTAAAATTATTCTATGGTTGATTGGATCAGAAAATGTAATCAATCCGAATATTGGGTATTACTATGGAAGAGAGAAAATGCCCTACAAACCATCGATAATCACCTTCCAATAACCTTCAATCATAAAAGACTGCATCTGATGAAAAAATTGTACCGTTAATGGGCCCCTTTGCACTGGTAGCTGGAAAAGACCAACCAATCTTCAAGTTCAACTATTATAGCACGTCATGTGCTATAATAGTTGAACTTGAAGTTTGGTTGGTCTTTTCCAGCTACCAGTGCAAAGGGGCCCATTAACGGTACAATTTTTTCATCAGATGCAGTCTTTTATGATTGAAGGTTATTGGAAGGTGTGAAACTCTATAACATGGGTCCCCAAATGTTTTGGGTCGAGGGCCGGGTCAACAAACTTCAGACTGTTGGGGGGCATAAATACATAAAATGATATAGAAGTCTTTGCAGACCAGACAGTGAAGCATACCCAGGTGACAACCTGCAGTGGACAGCAGTGTCACCTGATGTGGAATTTGATTGGAAACCAGAAAATTCCTGCTTTTTGGCTTCCATGTGGATGGGCTATTCTATATGCAGACCACCAATATTTAAAGATGTAGCTGACCGCATCTATCAGTGATACAATTTATTTGTGGGGGCCAGTGAAAAAAGCCTAAGGGGGCCACATTCGGCGCGCGAGCCTTAATTTGAGGTCCACTGATCTATAAGGTTTATCTCTTACAACAATTTTAACCTTGTTATGGGAATTGAAGAGGAAACAGATTCTCCATTCCCATCCTCCCTCTCTGCAAACGAGAAAGTGATAATGAGCTCTTGCAACACTCCAAATGCATGTTAACACTTCCAAAGTTGTCTCTGCAGTTAAAGTGATAAATGCTTAAATTTGTCATGTAGCTCACAAAAAAATCTATTGATGCATAGCCGCGTTCAGATTCCGATTTTCAATTTCATGATCAACTTAGACATTGTACTTATCTAGAGAAATAAACATATTCATGGCAAGAAATCAGGAAAACATAAAAACTAGAGGTGTTCATAAAACCATATTCTGAAACTGAGAAAGAATATAAAAGTTAATTAAATTTTCAGTGTTTATGACAGACTATATATGCCTGTAATGACAATAAAGCTACGCAGCCACTGGAAGAAAATGATAGTCTGTAATCCAGGAAACAATTTACTTAATACATTTATTTAGTCAGTTATATTTAGGCGTTGCAAGTCTTTTGTCTAAGCCAACAAAGAGAAAAAAATCTACACATATTAGTATACTTCAGTGAGCTGGGAGAGACTGAAAGTTATCATTATCCTGCAAAAAAAGTAATAAGGCGATCTCAGTAGTGGAAGAACAACATGTTTTAACATTTTATCTTGGAATTAGCCTGGTATCTAAGCTACTGCTAATAACAGTTAGGGCTCATTTACACTAGGGGTGTTTTCGTCCTTTTTTCAAGCGCAGGTGATTTTTAAAATCATCCACAAAACGCTTGTGCAATGAATCTCTATGAGAAGGTTCATATCAGCGCGGTTCGTGCACTGTGCGTTCAGCAAAGCGGTGCCTGTACCATTTGTGGAGCATTTTTGCTATAATGGAAGGTATAGGAAGAGCGCTAAACGCTCCCAAAACTGCTTTATGCGGCGATTGCGTTTTTTTTAGGATTAAATACATTGTATTTATTCTTTTCCGGGTCAAAGGGTTCACTTCCTGACTTAAGTCAGGGAGCGAATTACAAAACCGCTCTGGAAAAGCGCTTAGAAAAGTGCTTTTACCAGAAACGCAGTGCGCAGTGGAGCCCTGAGAGGGAAAAAAAAGCGCACAAAAACGTTTGCTTTTGCATTTTAGATTGTAGGTGTGAATGAGGCCTTACAGAGAATATACTGTATTTTTAAATCAAGGGCAAAGGGCAATGATGTGATTTTATTGAACATCATTGATCATTAGTAATCCTTTTGGGTGAGTTTTAGAAATGTAAAACAGAAGTTTGTCTTCTTAAAACAGAAGGCATTTGCTATTATTCAGGGTGGAGTGAGTTCTGAGGTGTCCCACAATGCATCACTGCTGAATATGCAAATCATCTCTTTGTTGTTCCTGATGCATCTCAGAACTCACTCCAATATGAATAATCACAAATACCTGTTTTAAGAAGGCCAACTTTTTGTTTTACATAACATTTCAGTAAGGAGGATTTTTGGTCTCTTTCAGCCCCTTACACACTCCTAGGAGTTTTGGTTCACCATGAGATTGCTGGGCTTGCTGTAGTTTTAGGAATGATCAGCTTACAGACAGACTGCTTGGCTACACAGTAAGCAATCAATAAATGATAGGCTGGCATTTCGCAGTTTCAACTTCTATTGAGACAGAAGCACACTACATGTTGTGGACCAGTTGTAGACCTTCATCAGGGGTAAGCAGCCTGGTCTGCTCTTTAGACAAAGAACAGCAACAATTAAAGGGTAAGAGAGAAGCACCAAACTATAGTGGTCATTCATGCTGGCTGTTAATTGATACAGCGTGAAGGAGCAATACAATATGGAACCCCTATACTATGCTTCATCTAAGAACATCATGAATAATCATTTTGGGTGACAAACATACAGTATGTGCAGTACGGTGGCGTAGTTGTTAGAGCTCTCGCTTTGCAGCGCTGGGTCCCTGGTTCGAATCCCAGCCAAGTAAACATCTGCAAGGAGTTTACATGTTGTGTCTGTGTGGGTTTCCTCCTGGTGCATCAGTTACCTCCCACATCCCAAAAACATATAGATAAGGTAATTGGCTTCCACCTAAATATTGGCTCTAGACCAGGCATGGGCAAACTTGGCTCTCCAGCTGTTACAGAACTACAAGTCCCACAATGCATTTGCCTTTATGAGTCATGACTGTGGCTATCAGACTCCTGCAATGCATTGTGGGACATGTAGTTCCGTAACAGCTGGAGGGCCAAGTTTTCCCATGCCTGCTCTAGACTATGATACATGCACTACATGATACACACATAGACATATGACTATGGTAGGGACTAGATTGTGAGCTAATCTGAGGGACAGTTAGTGACAAGACAATATACTGTTTATTCTGTACATCGCTGTGTAATATGTCAGCGCTATATAAATATTTAATAATAATAATAATTCTATAATATTGCTATAAAGAAAGGATCACATGAGATCCCACAACACTGTGCACAAGTTTTCTAATGGGGAACAAACTGAAGAGTGCTGATTTAAAATTTGACTGTAGAATTAGTCTGGAGTTTTACTCTATACAAAAGAAGAGTAGAATCAGGAAAAGCTGCATCAGCTGCCAAATTATGTAAATCTTTATTCATGTTACATTAAACAACATCAGAATAATTCATACACAATATTTATGCTAAGTCAATTTAATATAACATAACAAAAAGAGGGCACCCAGCCAATTTCTGTAATAAATGGATAAAAAAAAAAACCCACAAAACCTCTGCATCAGTTTTGAAGCAAACTGTCACGCAGGGTATAATTCCCTGCTGACTCAAGAAATCCAGATTTTCAAGTAAAGTGCCACTAGTTTGTGAAATGAAGTGCATAAAGTGCATATAATAAACCAAGAATAATGCAAGCAAATAGTGTCATTGTACTAAACACAGCTCCCGAGGAAGGGGCGGAAAGGCTGTGAAAAGTGCAGTGTGTAGACACTCCATTGTCTATAACTTGGAACCATTACAAGCCAATTATGAATTGAGTAATAATTATCTCACTAATTTGTCCTTAGTATTCACTTTACATGTGACCCTATGCTTTAAGAAAACATCCAGGCATATAAAAAAATAAAGATCCACTTACCTGGGGCTTCCTCCAACCCCTTGCAGCCGTCCTGGGCCCTCGCTGCAGCTCCAGTGGCTCCCGGTCTCCTCCGCTAGCAAAGCCGACCTCGCCAGGTCGGGTTCCGGGTTTGCTGCTGCTGCGTTCCACGCCGCGGGTCATGTGGTCTCGCCAGGTCGGCTCGCCAGCCGACCTGGAACCCGACCTGGCGAGCTCGGGTTTGCTAGCGGAGGAGACCGGGAGCCACCGGAGCTGCGGCGAGGGCACAGGACTGCTGCAAGGGGCTGGAGCAAGCCCCAGGTAAGTGGATCTTTATTTTTTTTTCAGCTTGGACCATCACTAAGCTCACTGGCATCCACAGTTTCTCCAATGTCTTTAAAATTATCTCTTTAACAGCAATATTTGTAACTAATTTTATAATGTCATTATTTGCAAGCAGTATTCTTAACTGATTTTAAGCACGTTTTACACTTTTTTACAAAAATTGTTCGCACTTTATTTGGAAATCCAGATTTCCTATGTCAGCAAGGATTTATAATACCCTGCAGGACCTGTTCCTTTGAAACTTAAAATGTATGAGACAAAGTATACAGAAGTATTTATACTCACCTTGGGCTTCCTCTGTGGGATCCCTCGCAGTCCCCCTGGACTGCTCTGTTCATCCTCAATCCTCCCACATTAGGAAGGCTTCAGTTGCATCAGTCGTGCTACCCTGCACATGTGCAGCCGGGCTGTGCTTGTTGCCTGGAGCACGATGGGGTATGCACACGGCTGTGCAATGCATGTGCAGTGCAGCCTGATTGACAGGCCTGAATCCTTCATAATGGGAAGGATTGCAGACAAACTGAGCTGTTAGGGAGGACAGTGAGGGAGCCCAAGGAGTTCATGGGTCTGGGGAAGCCCTGGGTAATTATACATTCTTCTATATACTTTGTCTCAGGTTTCCTTTAACTGACTTAGTTTTTTTTGTTCCATGTATAAGGCCCCGTTCACATCTAAAATTGCAAAACGCTAGCGATTACCACTAGCGTTTTGTGGGAGTGATTTTTCTGCCATTAACACAGAAAAAATCACTGGATACTGTAGCATTTTGGAAGCGATCGCGATTAACAGTTCTATACATGCTAATTGCGATTGCTCAGGAATCACCGGCAATACACTGCATGTAATGCATTTGTGGTTAACGCTAACTGTAAATCGCCGCAGTCGCGGCAGTGAGAACACTGCCATATAATTAAATGGCTAGCGTTTTTAAAAAAACGCTAGCGGTTTGCGGTGAGCCAGAATTGCGCGATTCCCGCTCAATTGTGAATGGACCCTTACAGAGATTGGCTAGATTTTCTCTATCTCTTGGACTTTACTCAATTATTTTTTTTCTCCTAAGATTTCTTTCAGGAGATATTTTCATACCTGGGGCCATATGTAATTCATTTTTTCCTGATTTTTTTTTCTTCTAGGTAATATTTTCACAACTTGTCAACTAAATTTAAACCACCAGCAAGAAAGACAATACTCAAAATTATTTCCATAGTACTGATTCACTAACTTACTAGTAATTTTTCAATTGCAAAGTGATGAAAAATTATTGTAAAGAGAAAATGAAAAATTATCTCATAGGAGAACACTCAGGAGAAAAAGTTAATTGCATCGGTCCTTATCTATAAAATGCCTTTTAAGTCACTGGAATGGAAGACAATACTCTATTTTTGACAGTACCTTTTTTTTTTTTTTTTTTGAGTGCTGAAAAGTTATTTTAAACAGAAAAGTTAAAAATGTCTCCTAGGAGAAAACGTAGGAGATTAATTGAATGAGGGTTATTAAAAAATGTTAATTAACATAGCATAATATTGTTTAATAATTATCCTGATGTCATTCATTGTAATGTCTGAATATTTATTTAAATAGTTGGGAACTGGTAGATACTGTTTTTTTTCTGGTTTTACTGTTCTTTTTCTGCTTTAACCATCTCATGGCTTCCAGAAAGGGATTTTTAAATTGGCATCAGCTAATTGTAGATCTGCCAAATGTTACCACTTAAAAGCCAATAGCAAATGTCTGACCATTGGACATTGCACAGGTTGTAGGATAGGTACAGTGGGGTTATTAGTCCAGTGTGAGAATAGTAACAGTTGGTATGAATATTGATATTGTATACAGCAGTAACTGTATACTGAAGGCAAGGTGGTGGTCATTATTAAAGAAAGCATTAGTGATTAGTGTTAAATGAAATGTCATAAAGTTGTGCTTTAGAGCTACAGCCACTAGCGGCACACTGAGTAGGCCACCCTGGAACATTAACCTATTTTGGTTCCTGGACGTAGTTTCTACGTCCAGGAACCATGCGCGCTACCGCGCGCTCCCGCGGCCGATCGCGCGCGTGCACGCGCACTCCCGGCCGCAGATTCGGTAGCCACGGAATCAATGCATCGGGCTATGGTGCCCGATCACTGATTCCTTTCCCCCGCTGAAAAAGCGACAGCTTCTCTCGGAAGCTGTGCTTTTTCTGGCTGTTCCCTCCCCGATGCGTCACTCTAAGCGTGTGCTACGCTTAGAGTGACATCATGTAAACAAACTCATGGCTGCCATCTTGTGGCCAAAAAGGAAAAAAAATTAACACACATTTACATTATAAATCTATTGTTTACCTCCCACCCTCCCAAAACTACCCAAATAAAATGGTTACTATAAAAAAAAAAAAACCATTACAATAAAAAAATAAAAAGACGTAAATATTTACCTAAGGGTCTAAACTTTTTAAATATCAATGTAAAGATGAAATATTTCTATGGTTTTTTTTATTTTAAACTTTTAAATAGTGATAGATGCAAAATGGAAAAAATGCACCTTTATTTCCAAATAAAATATTGTCGCCATACATTGTGATAGGGACATAATTTTAATGGTGTAATAACCGGGACATATGGGCAAATACAATACGTGAGTTTTAATTATGGAGGCATGTATTATTTTAAAACTATAATGGCTGAAAACTGAGAAATAATGAATTTTTCCATTTTTTTCTTATTCTTCCTGTTAAAAAGCATTTACAGTAAAGTGGCTCTTAGCAAAATGTACCCCCCAAAGAAAGCCTAATTGATGGCGGAAAAAACAAGATATAGATCAGTGCATTGTGATAAGTAGTGATAAAGTTATAGGCTAATGAATGGGAGGTGAACATTTCTCACGTGAAAACGACGGAACGCGAATGGGTTAAGGTGTGTTGCTAAAAACAAAACAAAAAAAAAATGCTCACCAACCAGGATACATCAAAGGTGGTTTCTTTAATCCATGCTATCCATTCACTCTTCATTTACATCATAGATCTCTTTCAAAGTGTAGGTAAAAAACATGTTTGTTAACTTTGAATGGACTGAGTATGTGTGTAATGCCTAGTACACTCCATACAATTTTCTGTTAGATTTTTCTGTTTAACAGAAAATTTTACAGAAAATTGTATGCTGTGTGCTAGGCATAAGATGACATCATGTGTGTGAAACTTTGCAATCAAAACATCAGCCATTAATATATGTGTACTGTGTGTACTCACCGTGTAAATGTGTACTGTGTGTACTCACCGTGTAACGCACCGCACACAGCTGTTTGTGTAGTGACGGCCGTGCTGGACTGGTGTGCACTATGGCCAGAGTGCAGTCCATGGCGGTTTTAAAGCTCATATGGTCGCCGGGCTGAGGTAGCTCAATGACAGAACAACAGAGACTGTCCAGATGATCGAATTTGGTCTGTCCACAATGAAGCAACGACCTAATTATCTTGGGGAGGCACCCTGCGGCGAAAATATGGGCGTGGCCGCAGAATTCCGTGGGCGTGTCTATAACCTACAGTGGGTGTGGCCAATTCAAATTTCCTAGTAAGAGTGCAGCTCAAAGTCGGTGGGGCCATGTTTTCTCCCCGGGTATGAGTAAAGTGACCCTAAAAAAGCAAGTAGGAAATGTTCCCCCCAAAAAACACACATTAGCCAGTGTTCTCTCGCACAAAATAGTGATAGGTATTAGAATGTGAGCGCCCCTGAGAAAAGTCAGTAACATGACTATGTTCTCTGCAAAGTGCTGCAGAAGATGCCAGCAGAGCTGTGGAGTCCGAGTCAAGGATGCTATATAACTACATAATAATATGGTAGGCTATGGCAGGATTAGATTATAAGCTCCTCAGAGGATAGTCAGTGACATGACTACATACTCTGTGAAGTACTGCTGAAGATGGTAGTACAATATAGTACAGTAGTATGGCAGCATGGTGGCGTAGTGGTTAGCGCTCTCGCATTGCAGCGCTGGGTTCCCGGTTTGAATCCCAGCCAGGTCAACATCTGCAAGGAGTTTGTATGTTCTCCCTTTGTCTGTGTGGGTTTTCTTCAGACACTCTGGTTTCCTCCCACATCCCAATACCATACGATACAGATACGTTAATTGACTTCCCCCTAAAAATTGGCCCTAGACTACGATACATACATACACATATGACTATGGTAGGGATTAGATTGTGAGCCCCTCTGTGGGACAGTTAGTGACAAGACAATACATACTCTGTACAGCGCTGCGTAATATGTTGGCGCTAAATAATTAGTATCAGTATAAAGGAGCCAGGTCTATAGGTGTCCCCAATATAGACATACTATAGGTGTCCCCAGTATAGATAGCCAAGTCTATAGGTATCCCCAGTTTAGGTAGTAGTCAGACACGTAACTAGAAATCACTGGGCCCCCTTGCAAACATTTGGATGGGGCCCCCCTAAAGGTGCCAAATAATCGTAATGGGGCAGCGTTTCACTATAAAATAATTGTAATGGGGCAGCATTTCACCATAAAATCGTAATGCAGCAATGTTTCACCATAAAATAATCGCAATGTGGGCAACATTTCACCAGAAAATAATCGCAATGAGTGCAACATTTCACCAGAAAATAGACGCAATGAGTGCAACATTTCAGCAGAAAATAAATGCAATGAGTGCAACATTCCATCAGAGAATAAACGCAATGAGTGCAACATTTTAGCAGAAAATAAAGGCAATGAGTACAACATTTCAGCAACATGCACCAGATAATAATCATACAGTGGGCAGCATTTCACCAGAGAATAATCGCAATGAGTGCAGCATTTCACCAGAGAATAATCGCAATGAGTGCAACATTTCACCAGAGAATAATCACAATGAGTGCATCATTTCACCAGATAATAGTCGTACAGTGGGCAGCATTTTACCACAAAATAATCGCACCCTGGCTAACATTTCACCAGAAAATAATCGCACCCTGGGCAGCATTTCATCACAAAATAATCGGACAGTGGGCAGTATTTCACCAGAAAATAATCGCAACATTTAGGTAGTAGGTATATAGGTGTCCCCCAGTTTAGGAAAAAGGTATATAGGTGTCCCCCCAGTTTAGGTAGTATATAGATAGATAGATAGATAGATAGATAGATAGATGTGTGTCCCCCAGTTTAGGAAGTCGGTATGTAGGTGTCCCCCAGTTTAGGTAGTAGATGTCTCCCAGTTTAGGTAATAGGCATATAGGTGTCCCCCAGTTTAGGTAATAGGTATGTAGGTGTCCCCCAGTTTAGGTAGTAGGTATATAGGTGTCCCCCATTTTAGGAAGTAGATATATAGGTGTCCCCCAGTTTAGGTAGTAGGTATATAGGTGTCCCCCAGTTTAGGTAGTAGGTATATAGGTGTCCCCCAGTTTAGGAAGTAGATATATAGCTGTCCCCCAGTTTAGGAAGTAGATATATAGCTGGCCCCAGTTTAGGTAATAGGTATATAGGTGTCCCCCAGTTTAGGTAATAGGTATATAGGTGTCCCCCAGTTAGGTAGGAGATATATAAGTGTCCCCCATTTTAGGCAGCCTGGAAGGTGGAACAGGCACAGAGTAGTGGGGAAGCAGGGGGGAGGTCCCCCCTCCCTTAACTGTAGCTCCCGCTCCCCCTTCCAGTCAGTGCACTGTGCAGCCACGAGTCCAGGGGCAGCCGACAGAGAACATCTCACCTCTCCTTTCCGGCGTGCGAGGGAATCTCATCTCTGCATGCCGCTGCCTGCAGAGTCTTCCTCCAGCGTCTGGAAATTCCCCTGGCCGGCCGCTAAGGTCACTTTTTTTCAATAATTTTTTTTCTAATAAAAAATAATAATAATAAAAAAATAAAATGAATGGGCATTAGATGGCCGCCCCCCCCCCCCCCCCGAGGGGCCGCCCATGGCACCGGCACCACCTCAAACAGCAGGCATTTCACATGAGTGTCCAGTTTTTCAGCCAGAACATCCCCATCTCCCCAGAGTGTGTCCTTCTACTGTAGTTGTAGAGATACTGGGTTATGTGCGGCTTTCTCCTGTAGTAGCAGGCGGTCAAACATCAGCAGGGTCAAATTCCAGTGAGTCGGTCTATCGTACATCAAGTGTCTCACTGGTAGTGTTGGGCGAACAGTGTTCGCCACTGTTCGGGTTCTGCAGAACATCACCCTGTTCGGGTGATGTTCGAGTTCGGCCGAACACCTGACGGTGCTCGGCCAAACCGTTCGGCCACATGGCCGAACTAAGAGCGCATGGCCGAACGTTCCCCGAACGTTCGGCTAGCGCTGTGATTGGCCGAATGGGTCACGTGGTTCGGGCCCGAACGCGCTCTGATTGGCCGAACGGTCACGTGGTTCGGGTAAATAAATACCCGAACCACGTCATATCTCCGCCATTTCTCTGTGGGTTTAGCTTTGGGTAGGCAGGCAGGGTAGTTCGCTCTCCAGCCACGCTAGCCAGGGTCCCCCCCAGTCATTGTGTGTCGCTGCTGGGAACAGTAGTACACCGCTCGCTCAGCCACACTATATATAGCATTGTTTACTGCCACTGTGTACCTCGCTCAGCCACGCTATATATAGCATTGTGTTTTCTGACACTCTGTGTACACGGCTTAGCCTGACTAATATAGCATTGTGTGTACTGCCACTGTGCACCTCGCTCAGCCACGCTATATATAGCATTGTGTTTTCTGACACTCTGTGTACACGGCTTAGCCTGACTAATATAGCATTGTGTGTACTGCCACTGTGCACCTCGCTCAGCCACGCTATATATAGCATTGTGTTTACTGCCACTCTGTGTACACCGCTCAGCCAGACTATATATCGTTGTTTACTGACACTCTGTGTACACCGCTCAGCCAGACTATATACCGTTGTTTACTGACACTCTGTGTACACCGCTCAGCCTGACTATATAGCATTGTGTGTACTGCCACTGTGCACCTCGCTCAGCCACGCTATATACAGCATTGTGTTTTCTGACACTCTGTGTACACGGCTTAGCCTGACTAGATAGCATTGTGTGTACTGCCACTGTGCACCTCGCTCAGCCACGCTATACATAGCATTGTGTTTTCTGACACTCTGTGTACACGGCTTAGCCTGGCTATATAGCATTGTGTGTACTGCCACTGTGCACCTCACTCAGCCACGCTATATATAGCATTGTGTTTACTGCCACTCTGTGTACACCGCTCAGCCAGACTATATACCATTGTTTACTGACACTCTGTGTACACCGCTCAGCCAGACTATATACCATTGTTTACTGACACTCTGTGTACACCGCTCAGCCTGACTATATAGCATTGTGTGTACTGCCACTGTGCACCTCGCTCAGCCACGCTATATATAGCATTGTGTTTTCTGACACTCTGTGTACACGGCCTAGCCTGACTATATAGCATTGTGTGTACTGCCACTGTGCACCTCGCTCAGCCACGCTATATATAGCATTGTGTTTACTGCCACTCTGTGTACACCGCTCAGCCAGACTATATACCGTTGTTTACTGACACTCTGTGTACACCGCTTAGCCAGACTATATAGCATTGTGTGTACTGCCACTGTGTACCTTGCTCAGCCACGCTATATATAGCATTGTTTACTGACACTCTGTGTACACGGCTCAGCCAGACTATATAGCATTGTGTGTACTTCCACTCTGTGTACACCGCTCAGCCAGACTACATAGCATTGTGTGTACTGCCACTCTGTGTACACCGCTCAGCCAGACTACATAGCATTGTGTGTACTGCCACTCTGTGTACACCACTCAGCCAGACTATATAGCATTGTGTGTACTGCCACTCTGTGTACACGGCTCAGCCAGACTATATAAAGCATTGTGTGTACTGCCACTCTGTGTACACGGCTCAGCCAGACTATATAGCATTGTGTTTACTTCCACTCTGTGTCTGCTGGGCCTGGGAACAGTAGTACACCACTCACCCGCCACTGTATAGCATTGTGCTCTGTGTCGCTGCTGGGAATAGTGGTACACCGCTCACCCGCCACTGTATAGCATTGTGATCTGTGTCGCTGCTGGGAATAGTGGTACTGTATAGCATTTCTGTACTGCCACTGTACTGCTGCCAGTCAGCGTGTACTGTAAGGATAAGTGAAATGAGGAAGAAATCCGGTGAAAGAGGAAGGGGCAAGGGAAGAGGTGTTTCCCCTGACGGTTCACGTACAGGCCACAGGGGAGCACCCAAGAAAACCCACTCAATACCGCCCATGTTGTCCAGGACAACAACCCTCACAAATCCAAAAGAACAGGACCAGATAATTACTTGGATGACCTCTCAAGCGTCCAGCAGTGGGTTAAGCAGCACCAGCACATCACGCACGAGGTCCGAGTCCTCAGCCAGTTACAAGGAGCCAGTGGGCACAAAGCTGACACAACCGGCAGCGACACCACGCACACAACTGCCAGATAACCAGTCCGATGAATTACCTCAGGACACAATGGGGTATTCGCAGGAGCTATTCCCAGCCCAACAAACTTCCACCTTTCAAAGGTCAATGGAGGAACAGCCAGAAATGTTGTGCCCGGATTCAAAACCATTAAATGTGGGAAATGCACCGCGCACTGAAATACAAGGCGAGTCCGAGGAGGACTCGGAAACCCAAATCCCAGAGCAAGTTGGGCAGGAGGGGTTGCAATTGCAGGAGGTCGGCCGACAAGATCTGGAAGACGACGTTGGAGTGAGCTGCGCAGAGGTTGTTCTGGGGAGCTCTACTCCACGGCGGCGGCCCCCCACAATGACATATGACGAGTTTGAGGAGATGGAAGAGGAGGGTATGGACAATGTGGACATAGACCCAGATTTTGTTTGTGACCGAGAACATTGCCGTCGTAGCAGCAGCACAGATGAGTCTGTTGAAGAACCCATTGCTGCACGAGTTCGCCTTGTGCCACAAGGTAGGCGGCGCGCAATTTCAGGCACCACAAGCGTGGAAGTTCAAGTGAGAGGCAAAAGAGGAGCAAACAGAAATCGCCAGCAAGGCAGGTGCTCCAAAGTCTGGGCTTTCTTTGAAGACTGCACTGAGGATGTTACCATGGCGATTTGCAAGGTGTGCAAGACCCGCCTGAGCAGGGGGAAAAGTATTAACAACCTCTCCACCATCAGCATGAGCCGCCACATGCTATCCAAACATCCCACTCTGTGGGCAAACTCGGCAGGACAGGGTACCAGCAACACTACCTCCCTTGGGTTCACCAGACTCACCACCAGACCCGCCTCAGCAGCAGCAGTAGCCCAGCCATTGCGTGGTTCACAACATTCACAAACATCAGACGACGCTGACACTGTCACTTTCCGGAGTAGTGCTCTTGAGGTCTCCCAGTGTTCATCAAACACAACAACCAACAGCCCTTCCGTGTTCAGCGCTATGGTTCAGTTGTCTGTGTCGGAGATGTTTGAGCGCAAGAGGAAATTGCCAGCAAATGACCCCCGGGCCGTGGCAGTAACAGCCAGCATAGCCAAGCTTCTGGCCTGCGAAATGCTGCCATATCGAGTGGTGGAGACAAACAGCTTCAAGGGCATGATGTCAGTGGCCATCCCACGTTACGTGGTTCCCAGCCGCTACCACTTTGCGTGCTCTGCAGTGCCTGAGTTGCATGAGCACGTGGTCAGCAAAATAACCCGAAGCTTGAAGAATGCCGTTGCCTGCAAGGTTCACCTCACCACTGACACTTGGACGAGTGCGTTCGGACAGGGTCGATACATCTCCCTTACCGCGCACTGGGTGAACCTTGTGGAGCCTGGCAGCGATTCCTCACCTGCTACGGCGCGGGTGTTGCCCACGCCGCAAACAGCTGCACCGCCGTCCCTCCCACTGGATAACAACAGCAGCACCTACCTCTCTGACTCCTTCTCCTCCAACGCATCTCAAAGCTGTACCTCATCCGGAAACGCTAACCCAGCAGCAGTAGGATCGTGGAAGCAGTGCAGCACAGCTGTTGGCATGCGTCAGCAAGCGTTGCTGAAGCTGATCTACCTTGGGGATAAGCAGCACACAGGGGAGGAAATTTGGAAGGGAATAAAGGAACAGACGGATTTGTGGCTGGCACCGCTGGGCATGGTTGTGTGTGATAATGGGAGTAATCTCATTCGCGCTTTAAGGTTGGCTAAGCTGACACACATCCCTTGCCTGGCGCACGTGATGAACCTAGTAGTTCAGCGGTTCCTGAGGACATACCCAGGCGTGGCCGATCTTCTGTTGAAGGTGCGTCGAGTGGCCACACATTGTAGAAATTCCAGTACTGCTTCGGGGGCACTCGCCAAGATGCAGGAGCGCTTCAATCTCCCCCACCATCGCTTGCTGTGTGATGTCCCTACGCGCTGGAATTCTACGCTGCACATGCTAGCACGCTTTTGTGAGCAGAAGAGTGCAGTGGTCCAGTACATGACGGCGCAGTACCGAGTCGCATCCGGACAGCTGCCAAGCTTCTGTGGATCCGATTGGGCCAACATGTTGGACCTCTGCCAAGTCCTCCAAAATTTTGAGCAATCCACGTTGCTTGTGAGCAGTGACAACTCTTCAGTCAGCATTACCATACCACTGCTGTGTTTACTGAAGAGGTCAATGTTGAAAATCAAGGAAACAGCTGTCATGATGCAACTGGGGGAATCTGAAGGAGAAAACGATCAGCGTGATGGTACCAACATCAGGCCATCCGCCTCAGGGAACGCTGGCCCCAGCAGCTATGACGAAGAAGAGGAGGAGGAACAGCTGGAGTTGGAGCAGGAATTTCATGCCACCACTGACGAGGGCCAGAGCGGTGCACGTTGGACTTCCACAATTCAGCGCGAATGGTCAGCAGAAGCAGACCAGGAGGAAGGTGACGACTATGATGCATCACAACAACTATCACAACGCTCACAAGAGGATGATGAGGATTCTGGTAGGACTCTTGCACACATGGCTCAATTCATGCTAGACTGCATTGAACGCGACCCACGCATTGTGCGCATTCTGGACAACACCAATTACTGGGTTTATACCCTTCTGGATCCATGGTACAAACACAATGTTCCAAAACTGCTTGAAGAAAGAGTCAGACAGGTCAAAATGGAAGAATACCAGCAGGCCCTTGTGGAGACTTTAGAGAGGAGATTGACATCCTCCCCCTCCTCTAGCCAGTTGTACGCCGACAGACTGACTTCCGCAAACCCAGGACGACCAGGAGGGCAGCAAACAACGCAAGCCGCAGCTAGTGCCCAAAAGGGAATGGTATCGGCAGTGTCCTTGGAGTGGGAAAATTTTCTGACACCCATGCAGCAGCAGCCCACTGAACAGCAAGCGTGCAGATCCACCTCCAACACCGATCGCCTGGAGAAGATGGTCAAGCACTACATGTCAGATGACGTAGCTGTGTCGAACAATCCATCTGCACCCTTCAACTATTGGGTATCGAAGCTAGACACCTGGCACGAACTGGCAATGTACGCAATAGAGGTGCTGGCTTGCCCGGCAGCCAGCGTTATGTCGGAACGCTGTTTCAGTGCTGCCGGAGGCATCGTCACAGATCGGCGTATCCGCCTCTCCACAGAAAATGCAGACCGTCTGACTCAAATTGAAATGAATCAATCCTGGATTGGAAATGACTACGCAACACTCCAGGACCCCAACCAAGTAACATGACCAATGAACATCTGGGATGGTGTAGCGTTTCCGGTCCCTGTTTATTGAACCTCTCATCTGTATTACATTTATGACTGCATGGCGGCAAAAAGCATTGCTGCTATATCCGCACGCTTTTTGTCCTCATGCAAGGCCTGGGTTGTTGTGTCTCAAAAAGCATGGCCTTCTCCTCCTGCACCTGCTCCTGTTCCATCACGTGTGCTGCTGCTGCTGCTGGGTTAGCGTTGCCGGTCCCTGTTTATGGAACCTCTTATCTTTATTACATTTATGACTGCATGGCGGTACAAAGCATGCTATCCGCACGCTTCTTGTCCTCATGCAAGGCCTGGGTTGTTGTGTCTCACAAAGCGTGGCCTTCTCCTCCTGCGCCTCCTCCTGTTCCATCACGTCTGCTGCTGCTGGGTTAGCGTTGCCGCGTGGTCCCTGTTTATGGAACCTCTTATCTTTATTACATTTATGACTGCATGGCGGTACAAAGCATGCTATCCGCACGCTTCTTGTCCTCATGCAAGGCCTGGGTTGTTGTGTCTCACAAAGCGTGGCCTTCTCCTCCTGCGCCTCCTCCTGTTCCATCACGTCTGCTGCTGCTGGGTTAGCGTTGCCGCGTGGTCCCTGTTTATGGAACCTCTTATCTTTATTACATTTATGACTGCATGGCGGTACAAAGCATGCTATCCGCACGCTTCTTGTCCTCATGCAAGGCCTGGGTTGTTGTGTCTCACAAAGCGTGGCCTTCTCCTCCTGCGCCTCCTCCTGTTCCATCACGTCTGCTGCTGCTGGGTTAGCGTTGCCGCGTGGTCCCTGTTTATTGAACCACTTATCTTTATTACATTTATGACTGCATGGCGGTACCTCATGCAAGGCCTGGGTTGTTGTGTCTCACAAAGCGTGGCCTTCTCCTCCTGCGCCTCCTCCTGTTCCATCACGTCTGCTGCTGCTGGGTTAGCATTGCCGCGTGGTCCCTGTTTATTGAACCACTTATCTTTATTACATTTATGACTGCATGGCAGTACCTCATGCAAGGCCTGGGTTGTTGTGTCTCACAAAGCGTGGCCTTCTCCTCCTGCGCCTGCTCCTGTTCCATCACGTGTGCTGCTGCTGCTGCTGGATTAGCGTTGCCGGTCCCTGTTTATGGAACCTCTTATCTTTATTACATTTATGACTGCATGGCGGTACAAAGCATGCTATCCGCACGCTTCTTGTCCTCATGCAAGGCCTGGGTTGTTGTGTCTCACAAAGCGTGGCCTTCTCCTCCTGCGCCTCCTCCTGTTCCATCACGTCTGCTGCTGCTGGGTTAGCGTTGCCGCGTGGTCCCTGTTTATTGAACCACTTATCTTTATTACATTTATGACTGCATGGCGGTACAAAGCATGCTATCCGCACGCTTCTTGTCCTCATGCAAGGCCTGGGTTGTTGTGTCTCACAAAGCGTGGCCTTCTCCTCCTGCGCCACCCTCCTCCTGTTCCATCACGTGTGCTGCTGCTGGGTTAGCGTTACCGGTCCCTTTTCCTGGAACCTCTTATATGTATTACATTTATGACTGCATGCCGACAAAAAGCATGTTACCTGTGCAAAGAAAACAGACATTTCCCGCATTTAAAAGACAGTTTTCCCTTTGAAACTTTAAAATCGATTTTCTCAAAAACTATAACCTCTTTTTGCTAAATTTTTTTCCCTCTTGTACCCACTCCCAAGGTGCACATACCCTGTAAATTTGGGGTATGTAGCATGTAAGGAGGCTTTACAAAGCACAAAAGTTCGGGTCCCCATTGACTTCCATTATGTTTGGAGTTCGGGTCGAACACCCGAACATCGCGGCCATGTTCGGCCTGTTCGGCCCGAACCCGAACATCTAGATGTTCGCCCAACACTACTCACTGGCAAATTGTTCCTCCGCTGAATATTGGCAAAGCGTGCCATGGCCGTGTAAGACCGCCTGAAATGCCCACACAACTTCCTGGCCTGCTTTAGGATGTCCTGTAAGCCTGGGTACTTCGACACAAATCTCTGAATTATGAGATTCAGCACATGTGCCAGGCAGGGAACATGTGTCAACTTTCCTAAATTCAAAGCCAAAATGATATTGCTGCCATTGTCACACACCACATTGCCGATCTCCAGTTGGTGCGGGATCAGCCACTGATCCACCTGTTTGTTAAGAGCAGCCAGGAGAGCTGTTCCAGTGTGACTCTCCGTTTTGAGGCAAGACATGTCTAAGATGGCGTGACACTGTCATACCTGGCATGCAGCATAGGCCCTGGGGAGCTGGGACTGTGTAGCTGGAGAGGAGATCACAGCACCAGTAGAGTTGAACTGCCACTCCGCCAAGGAGGAGGATGACGACAGCAAAGTGGATGTAGCAGGAGGAGAGGAGGTGGCAGGAGGCCTGCCTGCAAGCTGTGGAGGTGTCACAAGTTGGTCGGCTGCACAGCCACGTACTCCCTGCTTGCCAGCGGTCACCAGGTTGACCCAATGGGCTGTGTAAGTAATGTACCTACCCTGACCATGCTTGGCAGACCAGGCATCCGTGGTCAGATGGACCCTTGACCCAATGCTGTGTGCCATAGATGACTCCACTTGCCTCTCAACTTCATGGTACAGTTTGGGTATCGCCTTTTTAGAGAAATAATTGCGGTCTGGTATCTACCACTGCGGTGCGGTGTCTCAATTGCCACAAATTTACGGAAGACCTCAGAGTCCACCAGCTGGTATGGTAACAGCTGGTGAGCTAACAGTTCCACCAAGCCAGCTGTCAGACGCCGGGCAAGGGGGTGACTGGCAGACATTGGCTTCTTCCGCTCAAAGATTTCCCTTAAGGACACCTGACTTCTGCTGTGGGCAGAGGAGCAGGAACCGCTCAAGGTGAGAGGCAGAGTGGAGGAGGGTGGCTGTGATTGTGAAGGTGCAAGGGAGAAATAGGCTGAAGATAATGCACCTGAAGGAGGAAGAGGAGAAGGAGGGTGGCTTTGCTTTTGTGTGCTGCTTTTCCTCAGGTGGTCTTCCTATTGCAGTTTTTGCCTTTTCTCCATGTGCCTTTGTAAGGCAGTTGTCCCTATGTGACTGTTGGCCTTTCCACGGCTCAAATTTCGGAGGCAGAGAGAACAGATGGCATTTCTCTGATCTAAGGCAGACACACTAAAAAAATTCCAAACCGCTGAGCCCCCCTGGGGTGATGGCACTATGGTGGCATCAGCAGCTGATGTTGAAGGGAATGTTGGCTGGCTGTACATAGGTGGTAATACATGGCGCCGGACACTACCACCTGCTGTTTCTGATGACGAGCTCCCCCTGCTTCTTTCAGGAACTCATCTCCTCCTACTCCTCTCTGACTCCCCCTCTGAACTGTCCCCTTGGTCATCTTGTCTCTTAGGAACCCACGTGGCATCCGTATCATCATAATCAGCATAATCATTCTCCCCAGCTTCGCTTGCCTCAAACACCTCATAAACTGCACCAACAGCAGGTACTTCATCATCCTCCTCCTCACACGTTACGTCCATAGTGTCGCCTAACTCAGACATATGAGGTGGTGTAACTTGCTTAGCGCCTTCATCTTGTTGTAACAGTAGTGGCTGTGAATGAGTTAATTCCCCACCAAATAACTCCTGCAAAGTGTCAAATGCAGCGGATGTGGTGCTTGTAGTAGCACTGGTGGCTGTGGAAGATGAGGTGTTCTGTGTTAAATAGTCAACCATGTCCTGACAATCTTGGGAGTTGATGGAATGGCACGTTCTTCTGAGCACTGTACTTTAGTCCAGGGCCACATGAAATCACATCAGCACAACCTCGGACAGACCTGCTGGGTGGCCTTCCTCTGGGTCTGCCTCTTCCTCTACCTGTTTTGTCCATATCGGGGGGATGAAGTGCAAGGTATGCACTGACTTGACTAATACAGTGTGCAGTCCCACAGGTGCAGTGAAAGGTATGCAGTGACTGGTATTACAATACAATGTGTAGCTGTCACACAGGTGCAGTTAACAGGTATGCATGGAGTGGTAGATTACACAGCGGTCACGCAGGTACTGTGAACAATTATGCAATGACTGGTATTACAAATGTGCAGCTGTCACACACACACACACACACACACACACACACACACACACACACACACACACACACACACGTACCATGAACAGGTACAGTGACTAGTGGTATTAAATATCACACTGTGTGCGCTCCTGTAGGTAGGTGGGTGCACTGAACAACAGGTAGGTATATGCAGTGATGGGTATTACAAATGTGCAGCTGTCATACACACACACACAGGTACCGAGTACAGGTACAGTAACTGGTGGTATTAAATATCACACTGTGTGCACTCATGTAAGTAGGTGGGTGCACTGAACAACAGGTAGGTATATGCAGTGATGGGTATTACAAATGTGCAGCTGTCTCTCACACACACACATGCACACACACACACACACACACACACACACACTCACGTGAATAGGTACAGTGACTGGTGGTATTAACCTCGTCGGGCTAGCAGCCGCAGGGGATCGCATGGCCCCGGGAGCATTTTTTTAAAATAAAATGTGTTGAATGTTCTTCAGCTAGCACTTGGCTAGCTAACTATGCCCCCCAAGTGCCTCCGCTCTCCCTCTGATCTCCCCAATCACCATCGCAATACATACCCCCCAGGGATCCCACGATGGTGCAGTCTCCCAATCAGCTCCAGGCTTTTCTATGGGGAGGATCGGGACTGTGCATGACGTCATGACGTCAATGACGTCCTGACATCATGTCCGATCATCACCAAAGCGACGACTGAAGCTAGATGGTGAAGCTGCGGCTCTCGCGGGATCGCGGCTGGGTAAATATTGCCAGCGGTGATTGGGGGGATCAGATATGTGACGGGGGACTTGGGGGACACAGGTAAGCTTTAAAATGACTTTTATTCTAAAAATCCCTCCCGCGGACGCAGGCTCATAAACTGCGTACCGCCAGGGAGGTTAAATATCACACTGCGTTCGCTCACGTAGGTAGGTGGGTGCACTGAACAACAGGTAGGTATATGCAGTGATGGGTATTACAAATGTGCAGCTTTCACACACACACGCACACACACACACACACACACAGGTACCGTGAACAGGTACAGTGACTGGTGGTATTAAATATCACAGTGCATGCACTCATGTAGGTAGGTGGGTGTACTGAACAACAGGTAGGTATATGCGGTGATGGGTATTACAAATGTGCAGCTGTCACACACACACACAGGTACTGTGAACAGGTGCAGTGACACTGCGTGCGGTCATGTAGGTAGGTGGGTGGGTGCACTGAACAACAGGTAGGTATATGCAGTGATGAGTATTACAAATGTGCAGATGTCACACACACTGGTAGTCACTGAATGTGCTGGGCCTGGCAGTGGCACAGTAGAAATTACCAAGGGGCAAAGGTCCAGCAGCTAAGACTGACTGACAGGGCCGTATATGCAACACAAGTGTCTGTGGGACACACACACACACACAAAAAAATAGATCACAAGAACAACATTAGCTCTCAAAAGAGCTGTTGAGGATGAGGAGTGCTTTTTAGCAATAAGTATCAGCAAGAAAGAGCAACCTAACAAGCCTAACTGTAGCCTAACTAAGCTTTCCCTAATGTCTCTGCAGCACCTCTCCCTTCTCTAATTACTGCAGCCACACGAGTGAGTGAAATGGCTGACACTGCCTGCTTTTTATAAGGGGGCTGGGGCTCCAGGAGTATAGCCTGATTGGCTACCCTGTGCCTGCTGACTGTGATCTATAGGGTCAAAGTTGACCCTAATGATGTAATATTGGGGGCGGATCGTACCGCCATAAAGTTTGCGTTCGTTCGTGAACGCAAACCACCGAAGTTTGCGTGAACAAGTTCACCGGCGAACCAGTCGGGCCATCTTTAGTTACTTGGTTGGAAGGGCGGCAAGAACTTCTGTCCACATTCAAGTGTACATTGTAACCACCGCACTCGGATGCTGTGTAGTGTATAAGTGCTTGTTACTTGCAGCCAAGTATCCGCCCTGCATGTCCCAACAGTTTAGGAGGGGCTGGGTTAAGGCATAAGCACTTCTGATTGGTCGCTGCAGTGTTCAAATCCTATGTGTCATCATGGACACAGCCTATCCAAACAGGCAGTGGGGGAGCATAGGGTTGAGCTGCAGCTGTGATGTCATTTCTGCCTGCAGTTTCATAATCTCCCACAGAGGGGGCGCGTTGCTGAGACGTTCCTACCATTGGGTGAGGGGGCGTGGTGCCCCGGGTGACTGACAGCCAGGGGGTGTCATCACGACCCCCCCCATGGTGGCAGAGCAGGAGGGGAAGCAGCTAGAAGGAGGAGTAGCAGAGACAGCGGCAGGCGGGGGGCCAGATTCCCCCCTCCCTCACCTGAGTCCCCTCCTTCTGCCCCTCTTCCCCTCCAAAATGTGGGCAGCAAATAGGCAGGGTGGGCGGGTGGAGAATAACTCACCTCACTTCCACATTCCAGCCGCTGGAATGCTGCGTCGCCGTCACGTGCCTCTTCTGTGCCTTCAATGCCGCCCACTGTGCTTCCTTATGAGCAGAAGCACAGTGACCAGCATTGAAGGCGCAGAAGAGGCATGTGACGGCGACTATACTAGCTATACTGGGCTGGGGGCCACTATACTAGCTACACTGGGGGCCACTATACTAGCTACACTGGGGGCCACTATACTAGCTACACTGGGGGCCACTAAACTAGTTACACTGGGGGCAGCTATACTCTCTACACTAGGGGCCATTATAGTAGCTATATTGGGAGCAACTATACTACCTAAACTGAGGGCATCTATACTTGGGGCTACTATACTAGCTACACTGGGGGTAGCTATACTACTTACACTGGGGGCAACTATACTACCTATTATGGGGCAGCTATACTGGAGGCCACTAAACTAGCTATACTGGGGGCAACTATACTAGCTCCACTGGGGGCAGCTATACTACTTAAACTGGGGGCCACTATACTACCTATACTGGGGTAAGAAAAACAAAACTTCATGAAATAAATATGACAAAAGGGCTAAAACATATTTTTTCAGAAAAAGAGTTTGATTAGCAATTAACAAATATATATGTTGACCCTTGCAAGCAACAAAACAGATTCTTGCTTATAATGTTAATGAACAGTAAATATAATTTCAGTATTTGAGCACCTGAGCTATCAGTCCACTATTTTACTTTTAGACAGATGTCATTCTTAAGATTCTGTCTTGGCCTCACATTCACACTTTCTTATTATTAAAGAAGAACTTCATGAATATTCTGTGAATTGAGGAATGAGTAATACTTGTAATGTATTCCTTAAAGTTTTCAGCCTTTAAAAGTTAGGAGATACAAGGCTTTAAGCTATCTTAAAAGTCAGTTCTTTGAGCAAGTCTTCAGGAATTAAACTCAGGTAAAATGCTTGATTGGCAGTTCCACAGACAATAAAATTGACAGATGCTAAAGGTGGCCATACATTAGAACGAGTATGGGCAGATTCGATCAAGAGACAAATTTATCTCTAATTGAATCTGATTAGAGATAAATTTGTCTCTAATCGAATCTGCCCATACACTACAGGCCGATTCCTGTCCGAATGAAATCATCAGGGAATTGGCTGAGCCGCCGCGTCCCTCTCGCTGCTGCCCCCAAAAATGTATAAATGTATGTAATGTAGTGCATTTATACATTACCTGTCCGGTGTTGTCCGGTGTTGGTCTGACGTCAGACGCTATGCACCGCCGGCGTGTATGCGGAACCTGGCGAGATGGACGGAAACCGCGTGGAGGCCGACACTGGACAGGTAATGTATAAATGCACTACACTACATACATTTATATATTGTGGCGGCAGCGGCGGGGGTTTCGTCGTCTCATCGCTTATTCACAAATCGGCCGCCGTACTGCCGTGCACCTGACCAACCAACCTCGGCCCAAAATTTACCAACATGTGCGATCCACTGTGCGGCCAATTTCTGTCCCGAAATTGGTCGCTTTGTCGGTCAGGCATGCACTTGGCAGCACCAATTTTCATCCAATTTGATTATAATAATCGATTTGGATGGTCGATTGGTTGGTTGGTGGCCTAGTGTATGGCCTTCTTAAGTGAGAGACTTTGCGTATCATTTTTGACCCAGCTGGAGAAGCCAGGACAAGTCCGAAGCCAGGACAAATTATAAAATAATGCACAGTCATTGCAAGACCAAAATAGGCTGTATTTTTTAGAGACCTTTTGAAGAACTTTGCAGTCAAGTTTAAAACAAACTGTACTAGGGTTATAACTGTTGCTTAACCAATTCAGCCTTTAGTGTTTTTTTCACCTTATGCATCTGAGCAATTTTCACCTCCCATTCATTCACCACTAACTTTATCACTAATTATCACAATAAAATACTCTACATATCTTGTTTTTTCCGCCACCAATCAGCCTTTCTTTGGGTGGTACATTTTGCTAAGAAATATTTTATTCTAAATGCATTTTAACAGGAATATTAAGAGAAAAATGGAAAAAAATCATGATTTGTCAGTTTTTGGCCATTATTGCTTTAAAATAATACATGCTACCATACTTAAAACCCATGTATTTTATTTGCTTCTGTCTTCATTTTTTTAAGGTACCACCTGAAGGTTTTAATACAAACATCTGTTTGATTCATAGGCAATTTGGCTTAACAGGTCAAAATGGTCTGTTTTGGAAGGTCCCAAATCTAAACAATATTGCAGGTAATTTAGTTGGACCCCTGAAAGGGAACTACAGCAGGCAAAAATCATCAAAATGGCATGAAAGCCCACCATAAGTTACAGAGTAGAAGCGTTACAGAGTACCCAGTTCAGTCATGGAGGGCCAGAAACACAAGAGTTTCACTAAAAGAAATGTATAGGGATCAGTGGGATTGGTCCACTGATGGGTTGTGAATTCTCGTCTGTCGGATCACAGAAATATAAAGAATCAGGGATACCATTCTCACAATTTCAAGTTTTTTTCATCACTTTTCCTCAAGACAAAATCCATTGTTGAACTAAATCATGTGCAAGACAATTAACTTGGCAGTAAAATATCCCCTAAAAGATAATGCGCTGCAACCGCAAATTAAACAGTAACCACTGCCATTTTTTTTTAAGTATGCATCTTGTAGCACCTTCACCATAAAAATAAACCATAATATGATAATTTTTAATTTTTCTTTTATTGCCTGCACTAAATATTGATGATGACACAGCGTGAACTGCCTGATTCTGGCCAAGGAAACAACTGTACTACTCAGCAATAGCGGGAATAAATGTAGCAGAAAATGAAAAAGTTGTTTTGAATCAATATAGAAACTAATAGTGAAGAAAAACAATATACTGTAAAACTGTTACAGTCTATGAACTTTAAAAGTGAAGAATAGTTAAAGAACATAAAACATAATTTTATGAGTTGTACACGTTTTATATTATGCATATGTTAATTTAGTAGATGGACTGAGAAAGTATACTTGTGTTGTTTACTGTCAAAATAAGAAACCAGAAAAGCTTCATCATGAATATCAGTGTATTTGGGATATTAAAACAAGATAAGAGGAGATCAGATCTGCTATTAATTTCAATGTTAATGTCACCAAACTCTAAAAATGTGGCTGTGGGCCCATTGCATTGCATTAAAAAAAATACTTAAAGAGGCACCGTAATGACGTATAGCAGAATGTAATACACTTTACAGGATATCCAATTTTATAATAACCGTCCAGTTTTCCTCATCAGAATCACTTCCTACATCTCTATGTTGTGGTCCATTGGTATGTAACTCCACCCTCCCAGTGATGCTTAACCTAGGCTATGAAGTCACGCAGTCTTGTGCCCCAGAGCACTCTGGGAGACTGGTTGTTGTTTCTGTTCACTTCTAAACACACAAAAAACTGCAGTAATTTGCCCGGCCAGCAGTAAAGATGTCAGCACCTGGGATAATTTAAAGAACATAAATCAAGATGAAGAAAGATTTTACGATGGACAAACTCTGACTAAATAATTTATAAATGAATATTGTAAAAAAAAACAAAAAAACAAAAGGGAACCTGAGGGGATTTGAACTTTCACTTACCTGGGGCTTCTTCCAATCCCCTTAGGTTTTTTTTTTTTTTTTGGGGGGGTGGGGGGCGTGACTTAACCCATCCAGGAGAATAGTTCCTATCTGTCTTTTAGACTTGCCTGATACTGTGGTTGCCTGTAGGCAATCTGGTTTTGTAACATGTATTTGTCTAATTTGGCATCCCATTGCCTAAAAAATCTGCACTATTTGGTGCTTCTAGTTCTTTGTCTCTTTTTTCAGCCCAGTCCCTGAGGTTTGTCACCTGAGGATGAATTTTATCCACTGAATACCCTTTATGCTAAGTTAATAGGTTCCCTCTAAAGTCGGCTTTAGTCTATTTTAGGGGCATAAGTAGGTACTAGATTGTGAACTCCTCTAAAGGACAGTTCGTGAATAACTATATATACTATGTAAGGGCTGGGGCACACTAGAAATTGCAAAACACTCCCACAATCGCCAGCGCTTTGTATGAGCACTTTGCAGGCAATTGCAACTGCAATTTCCGGTGATTAATGTAGCAATTTGTAAAGAATGTCAGCAGTTTTTCAGTGATTTCATAGCGTTTGTGATTAGCAATTGTCAATTTGATTGATGTATTCAAATACACTTTGTTACTGGGTATTTCCAGGCTTTAAAATCACATGCACATTCCTTACATTTATGATTTATGTGCACTTTGCCTGCACTCCTATACTTTGCATCAAAGTGAAAATGCTCACAAAATGCTGCATGTCCTGCGATTGTGATTTCTAATATCACAATCACTCTAGTGGGTTCACCTCCATACACTTTTATTAGTAAAGTGCTTTTAAAAGTGCCCCCAAATCTCAAAACTCCAAAACCTTTTGGTCTCTGAGGAAGCAGGTTTTTACCCCACGAAACGGCTGTTAGACCATCCTTTATTACCTTTGCATGTCTCCCTTAGGGCCTGGGCCCGCTAATGCAGTTGTGCATAGTTGTACGCAGTTGTGTCTGCATTTCGGCATCTGTAATGTTGATGTGTTGCCAGGGTTGGACTGGGCCACAGTAGTACAGTTTTTTTCCCTCAGTGGGCCCCGCCTCCAGGACAGGTCTCTGGTGCCCCCCCCCCCCCCCTCCTTGTCTGACAGAGCTTCAATTGCTGCCTGCAGCACAAAAATTCTCTTCTCAGTGCTGTAATCCCTCATGCTGAGAGCAGTGGCGTAGCTAAGGAGCTGTAGGCCTCGATGCAATTTTAACAATGGGGCCCCCCAAGAACTCTATACATAACAATTGATACAACGCACCAAAACCTGCCAACGGCAACTACAGTGTCAGTGGTGCAAGAAGGGGATGGGAAATAGCTTGTTAATGATTACTACTGTTCAAAATATCTATATAAGTGATTATTATGAGCACAGGACCAATAGAGAGCTAATACTGTAGTTGAGGGAGGGTCCTTTGGGGCCCCTTTGGCCCAAGGGCCCCGATGCGGTCGCAACCTCTGCAACGTAGGACATTACTTTATATTGAAGGAGGGGACACTATGAAAAGATTTGCTGTGCAGCAGTGTCTCTGAATTACAATGCTGCTAAGATCATGTACATTTGGCCCTGTTCATAATACATCATGACCACGCCCACCTTCCGATGCAAGGTCACGCCCTTTTTTCACAGCAATCATGGGATGTGTGGGCCCCAGGTTGAAATGTCTTTGGTGGGCCCCCAGTGTCCCAGTCCGACCCTGTGTGTTCAAAATACAACAAAGCACCCCGACACTGCGCTCATACACGGTTAAACAAGTCCAATATAGGCAGGCAAGCAACCACTGGTCAGTCTAATATAGACAAAGTGTTTTAATAGTGGGAGTGCTCTTCCCAGATGCGTGCACCATCAGTCAATCAAAGTCTTTCATGTATATGGATAAGCGCTCAATGCTTGCTTGCAAGTCAAAATGTAGATGCAGATAAAATGAGCCCCCCCTTCGGGGAAAGACTCACCAGAGGATGCGGCCTTCAGGGCCCGTTATCGCTTTCGGGGCATTGGCCACCCCGCGGCCTCTCTGGCAATCCACAGGTTACTGCTCCAGGTCTCACTGGCAATCCACGGGTTACTGCTCCAGGTCCTTGTATCCTGTGCAGTAGCCTCAGATAGCAGACTGCATGCAGAGATCTAGAAGAGGAGAGGGTGTGCTGTCAGGGATATGGACAATATTGTCCTTCACATTGATCTTTATTTCATGCTGCACACACGTAGCAGGCAGCGTCTGCTGAGGCTGAGCTGGAATGTCAGGCATGCCTCTCATATCCCTGACAGCACACCCTCTCCTCTTCTAGATCTCTGCATGCAGTCTGCTATCTGAGGCTACTGCACAGGATACAAGGACCTGGAGCAGTAACCCGTGGATTGCCAGTGAGACCTGGAGCAGTAACCTGTGGATTGCCAGAGAGTCCGCGGGGTGGCCAATACCCCGAAAGCGATAACGGGCCCTGAAGGCCGCATCCTCTGGTGAGTCTTTCCCCGAAGGGGGGGCTTATTTTATCTGCATCTACATTTTGACTTGCAAGCAAGCATTGAGCGCTTATCCATATACATGAAAGACTTTGATCGACCCTGTGTGTTGCTGAAAAGTGGACACAACTGCTAACAACTGAGTTAGTAGACTCAGGCCCTGAATGTGATTCTGTGTAACCAATAAAACTGGAAGCGCAGCACTTTTTTTCTACTTGTACCATTGGAATTCTGCCTGCTGGAGCACATTGCCGCTTCCAGGACCAGGTCACAGCACCTGCAGCCAGCATTGAGTGCCAGCCTATCTGCATTCTTCTACCAAGACACTTTAAATGGCCCCTCTCCTAGCTATATGCATTCTTGCTTAACTTCAAATAGAAACATGTCCCTCAGATATGTGGTGGAATTCCTATGCTATTTTGTTACACTTGCCTATTGCACTTTTTCTCCAGCAACCCGAACAATCTATCAGGTCTTTGATCTGGTTCTGATCCAGTTCAGTATCATTCCTGAAGAAGACACTTAAAGTTGTGAAAGCTTGCAAGGAAATCTCGTACAGTCATCCATTAAAGACTGTGCCTAAGCACCTTTCATTGTGCCTTCACGGTTTTTTCTCCCATTAACTTGAAGATTGTTTGGATTTAGGATCTGCCAAATCCAAAATATTGGGGCTTTGCTCAGTGAAACTGTCTACAGACTGAGGTGAAGCAAATGCGAGCATCAATTGTTATGTAGTGGTTTAAAATCAAAAGACAAAAAAAAAAAAAAAACAGATGCAAATTTCCTATTTATACTTTTGTTTCTGCCTGAAAATGGAATCGAATAATGTGAATGTCTTTTTTGTACTAATACAAGAAATTCAGAGAAGTGATATACAAAGGTCAAAAACATCCTTCTCACTTCTGATAAACTCCTGAAACACATGCATTTGTGATTGTTGTCACTGTAGCAGCTCTTTTATATGAAGAGATTTTGAATTCTCGCTTAAGCTTTCCTGAAAAACAACCCAAAAAAACACAAGAAAACAGAAAACATTCTCAGAAACTAACGCTCTGAAAGCGAATACAAACTTTACACTCAGCATCATCTGGCAGTCTACAAATTATCCCACTGACATATTGGCCTCGATTCATAAAAGTGCCTGCGAGCGGGGAAAGTCGAGCGGGGAAACACCGCTGTCGGTATTTCCGCCTTCAGGGTGGTAATTCATAAAAATGTAGCTAGTTGTGACAGGCGTGTGGAGATACTCCGCTGTAGGCAGGCGTTAGGCTGTGCTACGCATGCGGAAACAGGAGAAGCAGGCGGAATCCCTCCGTGCGGTGTTCTCTCTGCAGCTGCTTGGGAGGTCTGTCCCATTCACTGCACTGTATTCCGCACGCTTCTCGCCACATCAGAGGTAGCGGTAATACCCGTCCGCATACCAGCACTTTTCAACTGAAAAAGTACTGAGAAGTAAGTACAAAAGTATTATCAAAATTATTCTGAGTATTTTCTTGCTTGCTGGTGGCTTAAAAGGCATTTTATTGACAAATTTAAAAATATCACCTAGGAGAAAACTCAGGGGAAAAAGTGAATTGCATATGGCCCTTTAACTTTTGGATTACCTGGTTAGCAACCTCATTACTTGTTTACCAGATAAAAATAAAGAACTGATTTTTGATTTTATGCCCGACAGTTACACTTTAAAGTAATGGTCTAAACGAAGAAAACATTCATTTTATTTGTAGATGTCCGTCAACTAACAGAAAGAGAGTTTATGATATAAAGGGGACATAGCGTCACCCCGTTCTATAGAGATGATTTTACTTTGCCTCCCTCTCTGTCTGCGAAATTAATTGTAAGCAAACAAATATGCCCCACAGCTCACCGAGATTGATTGCATTTGTTTATATTAACTGGGAAGACTGGAGTGCCTGAACGTTTTTATCTCCCGCAATAAAGCATACACAATCACTTTACACACACTCAGAATATATTTAATATCCGTGCCAGCTAAGGAGAACTGAATCCCAGTAATGTTGTAATTTTAATTTGGACATGAGCCGTCTTCGGAAAGCAAACCAAGAGCACAGGCATAAATCCAGACTTAACCCCTAGATGCTTTAATAAAATACGTAGCTTGTTTTAGTTACATATTCAGCATTAAGTCCCTTCCCAGTGCTAAAATATAATCTAAGCGCCGCATCATTTTACAAGGTGCAATGTGCATATGTCTGGTAAGATGTAAAAAAATAATATAAACATGTATTCCAGCGTGTAATTTAATTGTAAAATGTGGGGCATTTCATAACAACACAGCTCTCTATGCACTATGCATGTTAAAAAGAAATGATTGCATATTCCCAGGTTTGAGCTCCAAGGACACCATCAGGTAGTGCCTACACATTACACTGCATACTCTGTATATACTGTATACAGCAGAGGTGCCCACACTTTTTCGGCTTGTGAGCTACTTTAAAAAAAATAGCAAGTCAAAATGATCTACCTATGTACAACTTTAGGAGCACACTTGTATATACAGAATGGAAAATGTAGTGAGGTCGGGATCTACCATGAAGTCCTTCATGATCTATCAGTAGATCGTGATCTACCAAGTGGGCACCCCTGGCATACAATATATATCAATGGTACAGCAGCTCCACATGTAATCCCTCAATGAGGATGGTATGCAGGCAAGCAGAGAATTCTCCAATTCCTCAATGTGATATAAAAAGTAGCAATGAACACTAATTTTGCATAGACATAATTTTGCATTGAAATTCACAATGATGATGCAAAATCATAATGCTAAATTTCAGGAAAAAATTGTAATTAATTTTATCTGTAATTGTAATCATTCGTAATTTCCTGAACATTTTTGTGTAATTTTGTGCCGACTTTAGAGGTAAATAGCAAAGCTCCCATACATGCTATTGCCACCATATTGCTTCATATGTTATGGAGAATAGCGGGTGCAAGCCAAAACATTTTTTTTCAAAAAGATCTTATAGTTTTTGAGAAAACCGATTTTAAATATGCAAAGAAGTTTAAAAACCATTTTCTTTGTGTATTTAAAATCAATTTTCTCAAAAACTACAAGGTCTTTTTTTGGCTCACACTTAGAGATGAGTGTAATGACCAAATTAGTATTACATGAAATTTAGCGGAATTGGTAATGCAGAATTTCGTAATTACGATTGTTTTTTCATAATTACAATCATTTTCATAATGGAAACAAATCAGAATTTTGTGTTTAATGTGGGAATTGTGTTCCAGTCCAGAGCCTCCTGATATATTTGAAGTGACAACACGTTCAGGGACCTTTGCATTATCAGATATTGCAAAGCCCAAAATCAAGTGTCTCAGCATGCATGACTACTAAGTGCACCTTTACAAAGTGCATCTGTCTTAGAAGTGGCTGCAGGTAGAGCCTTCTTAAACATTTAAAGCAACATAATGCAGGGGCCTTTGCATTAGCAGTAACTGCAATCAGTGAGTGACTTTCCTGAGTTTAGTAATTACTTAAATGTGCATAATAACTGTAAAAAAATATGTAAATTTTCGTAATTAAAATAATTGTTTCAATAGAAAACACGAAATTCCTAAATTTCGCATTAAACACGAATTTGCATCGAAACGCAAAATTACATGATGGAAATTTTGCTTACAGAATTCCGAATTACTGTTTGTATGGCAATTACAAAATTACAAATTTGTGACATAGTGCCAAAATTTGCGTCCGTACGTAAGGAAATACGAAATTATGTAAATTTCAGCTCAACACTACTTGCACCCTTGTTCTCCACAATATATGTAGTATTTTTGGTGACTATAGCTGTGGGTTTGATGTCTAATTACCTTTAGGGTCCCTTTGCCTAACTGTGTTTTGGAAGGAAACATGTGCCCACTGCCATAAGTTACCCTGTTACATTAGTTAGCTCCACCCGTATCCAGTCATGTTCATGCCAATTTAATACTGGGGTGGGGCCTGTGTTGAGGGGTGGAGTTTAGGAAACCAGAACGCCTGTGCCTACAGGCTCCTGAGTTGTAAATCAGGCCTTGATCTAAGGCTATATATGGCACATTCTGATCAAAATCTTGATTTCTTCTGATATACACAAATTCCATCATCTTATGGACTCTATGTCATGAAGAAGCTTTTTTCAATGTCAACATCAAAATGGATGGTTATTATATCTATACATTTGGTGAGGCTAATTCTATCTGTATTTTCCCCCTCCAGTTCAAATTTACTGTCAAACTATATACACTGTTGATGGTATAGTACCTAATTTACCATTATATTGCACACTTATCTATAGGTACATCTTGGGAAGTTCACTACTTTGACTATGTGGCAATGGACTTTAATGGATTTATGCATCCACCCCACCGTTAAAAAAAAAAATAGTTTTGGCCATTTATCATTCTTACCCCCTGATTATGTCTTGATGAACCTTACTGAATTTATTCCTGTCCATCACTAAAAGTAGCTGATCAGTTTGTGGAGGGTATGTTACCCATAAAAGGTGGCTTCACAAAGTACTAACTTGGGGGATGTGGGGGGGTTAAATAGTTATGCACGCTGACGTTTTCAATTGTATTGCTCTATTTTGTGCTTCCTTTACAATAAACCAAACAATGTATCTTCAAAGTTGTAGTCATGTTCTGTCAATGAAATGGTGCAAACTCTCAAACCATTCATTTTAGGTTGTGGGGCAACCAAACCTGAAAAGTGTTGAGGGCAGTGAATACTTTTGCAAGGCACTGTACAAATAGGAGATTATTGCATGGAATTTACCTCAAATGTTTAGCTGCTTGAATTTACCATTAGTTATATCGGTCTCTGGTGGTTTAAAACTGTATACCTTTTTTATTTACCATAATCTTTGAACTATTGGGACTTGTGTTTTGTCATCAGTGGTCTAAAGCTTACAAGTGCTACCTCTGTTCTAATTGTTTAATTGTTTATTGACTAATAGAACTACCTACAGGCAACAAGCATAGGAATGTTTCATGTATCTTATATACACTTGGCTATAAACAACAGCTGGCTATAAACACCAGTTGGCGTATGTGTACTACAGCTGACAGTGAGTTGGGCACAGGGCGAGCCGAATGATGGCTCTCCCTGCTGCCGCTAAACTCCCCTGCGGCTTTAAATCCGATTCCCCCTCCGAGTTGTAGCATCTCTAGGGGAGATGTAATTCAGGGTCTGCCAATCGCCAGATCACCAAATTACTCTTGTGTGGGGTGCGCATCATCGCTTTGTTGCTATGACGGCGCCTGGCTTCGGCGCTTGGCATTGAGCACTGTGCATCAAAGTTACTTGCTTCAACCAGATGGACATATATCAACCATTATGTATGTAGCTAAGGCCCCGTTCACACTTGCGGTTTTGTAAAAACCGGAACGGATGTCCGGACCGCACCGGATCCGGACCGGACCTAATCCGTACGGTTCCTATCCGGATCAGGTCCGGATCTGGTCCGTTTGCATCCGTTTTCCGTCCGGTATGAACACGGTTGCGGTCCGGATCCGGTTTCTTAAAGGTATAACAACCTGTAAATACCTGGGGTCTGGGAGGTCAGCAGAAGCTCTGGGGTCATTGTTGGAGACAGGTGGACATGTGGAGACCATCCGTGGATACAGAGACTGCAGTTGGGACCATGGATCCAGTCATTTTTTACTCGTAGCTGGGAATTCTCTCCTTCCTGTTGTTCACCTACTACTATGTGGGGAGAAGGCCTCACCTCCTCGTTATCAGACATATCATCAGACATGTTGCTGCCAAAGAGCTCCAGCATGAAATCCCTGCTGCTCCACTCTGTGAACGCTGGGCCCATGTGGTCCCCATCCAAAATGGCCACTAGAAAAAGCATAGGAAGTGGGGTAGAACGTCCGGTTTTTATAGCCAGTGTGTTGTGCGCTCTCCGGTTCTCATTGCTTTGTATTGGCTGGATGCAACAGTCCGGCTCCGCTCCGGATACGTCTGCCGGAGGAGCCGGACCAAAAAATAGCGCATGTTGGGTCTTATGCTGGAGTCCGGATCCGGTCCGGCTCCGGTCCGGACGAAACGGACGCATGTGAATGGACACATAGACTTTCATTGCTATGCTGTGCATCCGTTCCGTCCGTTCCGCATGCGGTCCGGCTCCGGCACGGCTATTCCGGACGGCGACCACTAATGTGAACCGGGCCTTAGCCTGCATTTACTTGCCCAGGAATGTGTTCATATGTAAAATAGAGATGGTCCAAGCCTCCGATTTTTGGTTTGCGAACCACGAACGCGAACTTCCCAAAAGTTCGGTTCGTGGAAGTTTCGCGCAAACTTCCGCGAACCACAATAGACTTCAATGGGGAGGCAAACTTTGAAAACTAGAAACACTTATGCTGGCCACAAAAGTGATGAAAAAATATGTTTTAAGGGCAGAAATCACATCGCATGCTAAATTGCAGGCCTAAAGTGCTTTAAAACATCTTGCATGTGTATACATCAATCAGGGAGTGTAATTAGAGTACTGCTTCACACTGACACACCAAACTCACTGTGTAACGCACCGCAAACAGCTTTTTGTGTAGTGACAGCCATGCTGGACTGGTGCGCACCTTGGCAAGAGTTCAGGCCGTGGCAGTTTTCAAGCCCATATGGTCGCCGGGCTGTGGTAGCTCAATGATAGAACAACAGTGACTATCAGGTAAGTATATACAGTGATGGGTATTACAATGTGCATCTGTCACACACAGACAGGTACCGACAGGCACAGTGACACTGCGTGCACTCACGTAGGTGGGCGGGTGCACAGTGAACAACAGGTAGGGATATGCAGTGGGTATTACAATGTGCACCTGTCACACACACAGGTAGTAGTCACTGAATGTGCTGGGCCTGCCAGTGGCACACACAGTAGGAATTAGCAAGGCTGTCACAAGTGTCAGTGGGACACACAGAAAAAAAAATAGATCACAAGAACAAGATTAGCTCTCAAAAGAGCTGTTGTGGGGTGCTTTTTTAGCAATAAGAATCAGCAAAGAGCAAGCTAACAAGCCTACAAGAGCCTAACTAAGTTTTCCCTATGAGAGACTTAGAGTCTGCAGCAGCTATCCCTTCACCAATTACTGCAGGCACACGAGTGAGTAAAAAGCCTGATGCTGCCTGCCTTTTATAAGGGGGGGGGGGGCTCCAGGAGGGAGTGTAGCCTAATTGGCTACAATGTGCCTGCTGACTGTGATGTAGAGGGTCAAAGTTGACCATCACGAAAACGGAAAGTTAACCCTTACCGGAAAAGTTTGCGGTTCTCCACGATCGTGAACCACGGAAGTTCGCCGGGAACCGTTCGCCGCCGAACGGTTCGGGCCATCTCTAGCGCTCACATAGGTAGGTGGGTATACTGTGAACAACAGGTAGGTTTATGCAGTGATGGGTATTATAATGTGCACCTGTCACACACAGACAGGTACCGGACAGGCACAGCGACACTGCGTGCAGTCACGTAGGTGGGTGGGTGCACTGTGAACAACAGGTAGGTAAATGCAGTGATGGGTATTACAATGTGCACCTGTTACGATCACAGGTAGTCACTGAATGTGCTGGGCCTGGCAGTGGCACACACAGTAGGAATTACCAAGGCTGTCTATGCAACACAAGTGTCTGTGTGTGGGACACACACACACACAAAAAAAAGATCACAAGAACAAGATTAGCTCTCAAAAGAGCTGTTGAGAGGTGTTTTTCTAGCAATAAGAATCAGCAAGGAGCAAGCTAAGAAACCTACAAGAGCCTAACTAAGCTTTTCCTATAGGTCTCTGCACAGCAGATCTCCCTTCTCTAATTACTGCAGGCACATGAGTGAGTGAAAAGCCTGACACTGCCTGACCCTTATGAGGCACTATGGAGGCGAATCGAACTTCCAGAAAAGTTTGCGGTTCTCCGCGAACACGAACCACGGAAGTTTGCCGGGAACCGTTCGCCGGCGAACCATTCGGGCAATCTCTAATGTAGAAGTGGAGATGGAGTTAGGAAGGACGTTTGGGGAAAGGGGGGGGGGGGCTTCAAACCTAAAGGTGCGTACACACTCACTACCAAATGCCGGGCCCTCGCGCTTGGTGCGGTCTTTAGCCGACAGTATACGCATGTGTACGCGCTGTCGCCGGACTGATAAGGTTGTTTCTGAATGATCCGCACAGCGAACCTGTCATTGCATTTGGTAGTGCGTGTGTACACACCTTTTTTTTACATTAGCTAGCTTGCACATTAAATTGGTTATGTCTTTGTGTGTGCGTTTGTGTGTGTGTGTGTGCATGCGTGCGTGCGTGTGCGTGTGTGTGTGTGTGCGTGTGTAAACTGGTAAACTGTAGAAAGAGAATTTAAAGTGATGCTGAAGCAGGAGAGGAAAGGCTCTGGATCTCATAGACAAGAACAGAGGCGCCAAAAGGATAAAAACACTATTTAAAAAGTTTAAAAGTTGCTGAGGAGGCAGTGGTGGACTTACCTCCAGCAAGTAGACACAACAAGCTGTGTATTTTGAACAAATTAAATTTATTGGTACACTCCGGGGGGCAGTCGCAACGCGTTTCGCAGGCAGAGCCCGCTTCCTCAGGCAATAGTAAACGGAGTACACAACAGCATTAGGTCCGGGTAACACCTGGCGCCTCGTGTTACCCGGACCTAACGCTGTTGTGTACTCCGTTTACTATTGCCTGAGGAAGCGGGCTCTGCCTGCGAAACGCGTTGCGACTGCCCCCCGGAGTGTACCAATAAATTTAATTTGTTCAAAATACACAGCTTGTTGTGTCTACTTGCTGGAGGTAAGTCCACCACTGCCTCCTCAGCAACTTTTAAACTTTTTAAATAGTGTTTTTATCCTTTTGGCGCCTCTGTTCTTGTCATATTGAATATCCACCCTTGGTGGAGGGGGATACCCCATCTTTTTTCCTATCTACAGAGAGCGACTTCTTAGTCCTGAGTGAGGACAGGCTAATCTCCTCACCTGCTTATATAGTGGTTGCCTGGAGGTAACCCATGTTTGTGAGTATAATATTGTACTCTGTTTTTATCTTCCCATTATCATAACCTACTACACTATATTTTGGCTCTCGGTTCTTCTCTTTACATGGATCTCATAGAGCCTTTCCAGTCCTCTTTCGGTGTCCTCATTCCAGCACTGCCCCCCCATTCCAATCTGCCACCTCCAGAATCCTCATAAGGCTTCAGAAGCACTCGTGTCTTCAAGTGCTTCTGAGTGTACTGGCGCATGAGCAGTATGAAGCCACCTGTCCATGGAACTGCTTGGAGCACAAGTGCTTCCAAACCCTTTCGAGGGGTCCCAGAGAAAGCAAATTTGAACAGGAACAAGGACACAGAGATAAGACTGGGAAGGCTCTGGATCTCATCGGTAAGTATCTGCCTTTTCTTAGTTGCTTCAGTATTAGTTTAAGATTCTTACATCTCTCAATTTCTAAATGTTTAGCTGGCCTGATATCCTATATTTCTATTTTAACATTAATTGATACTTACTTACAGCAGTTAAGCTTCCGCTCACATTCCAATAATGCATTATAATATTTTTTGTTTCAAACTTACTGTGGTAACTTGAGAACCTAGACTGAAAATATGTATTTACTTTTCTTTTCCTTCTTCTATAAATATATTCTAAACACTTGCTTTTCTTGTTCTTCCCTTCAGCTCAGCTCAAGTAAATTATTAAAAACAGTACAAGGTCAGATGGCAGCTTAAAAACTGCAAAGCTGCTGTATTTAAAAACTGGGGCAACTTTAATTACTGCACACAATGATAGTAGTTAATCGGTTTTTGCCACATTTTTTCCCATTAAAGGTGAATTCGCTCCTTGTTAAGGTCAAAATCAATTTTTAATAAAATCTTCCTTACATTCATGCTTGTCTTTTACAATGGGATGACCTTTATAGAAAACATCTAATAAAGAACACAGCTAAAATGAAATAATAGAATGTGCATAGGCTGTGCTGAGGCAAAGCTAGACAAACTTAATGCTTTAGGAGAAACTCTAGGGTCCATGACTAACTTGCAAAACTTGATTTGTATGCCAGTCTGAATGCAGCATGGGATAGACCAATGAAAGAGATCTAGGAGTTGATTTACAAAAGAAAATGTTAAAAAGAAGACACACTAGAGGAAAGATTTGAGCATCTACAAAGATTAAAGGGAACCCAAGGTGAGTATGATATGGAGGCTGTCATATTTCCTTTTAGGCTGCTTTCACAGTGGGACGTTACAGGCGCACGTTAGAGCAGCCTGCAATGCAGCCCACCGCACAGTAATGAAAAATCAATGGGCTGTTCACAGTGCCCACGTTGCGTTACAGTGTAACGCTGCATGTTCTGGGAATGTGCAGCATGCTGTGAGTTATACTGGGCTTTAGCTGCGTTAGACTGCTTGCACATGCTCAGTGCCTAGCCACATGGCAAATTAATATTCACTGCACTGTGGTGACGTAACCTGGACTCATAGTGTTGTCCGGATCATGAATGAATCGTTCATTTGATCCGGATCTTTTTTGTGAGTCGAATCATCCTGATCATCACAATTGAATGATTCTGTTCACAGTGGATGTCTGTCTGGAAGAAACAGGAACATACAGAATGTACAGTGCAGGGAAAGTCCTGTCCTGCTAGTCAGTGGCGTAGCTAAGGAGCTGTGGGCCCTGATGCACGTTTTACAATGGGGCCCCCCCAAGCACTCTATACATAACAATTGATACGACGCACCAAAACCTGCCAAAGGCAACTACAGTGTCAGAGGTGCAAGAAGGGGGCGGGGAACAGGCTGTTAATTATTACCACTATTCAAAGTATCTATAGAAGTGATTATTATGAGCACAGGACCAATAGAGAGCTAATACTGTAGTTGAGGCAGGGTCCTTCGGGGCCCCTCTGGCCCAAGGGCCCCGATGCAGTCGCTACCTCTGCAACCCCTATTGCTAAGCCCCTGCTGCTAGTCATTTCACCCCCAGTCTGCTTCCCTAGTAAAATGATTCAAATGATTCGGTTCAAAGATCCGGATATTTTCAATGATCCAATTTGAATCATCTGAATCCTTGAAAAGATCCGTACTTCACCCATCACTATCCTGGAGTGGCTGTTCTATCAGTATAGATAGAACAAAAATGCACCAAGAGCCGCATAACACAGCTCAATGTGATGTCCAACTTCAACACCACCATGTGTTGCGTTAGGGACCCGTTATGCGATCTTAACGTCCCCTAAAATGTAACGTCTTGGTGGGAAAGAGGCCTTAAACAACACCAGTTGCCTGTCAGTTTCCCTGATCCTTTGTATTTAATACTTTTAGCCATAGACCCAGAACAAGCATATGCAGATCAGGTACTCTGACTCAGCTTGAATCACTAAATATACAGGAAAGCTGCGCTCGGCACACACACAACCAGCTTAATCAAGCAGTATTGCGGCTAAAGCCGTATTACCCAACCTGTGACACTGGTGTATACGGGCAATCCAAAAACAATTCAATAAATGAGACAAGTGTGAAATCTAAAACACATAATTAAAGTCCATAAGCTTTCTACTATGCGGAGCGCTCCTGCGTAATGTGTATAAGCATTAAAAAGTCAAATCTTCATTAAAATCAGTAAGCGCTTCTTTTAGATAACACTGCGATGAGCTTCTATATTAGAAGATACATAGGACCATCAGGAGGATCCCCCATCAGGTGTGAACTCACCAGATCTGAAGACCGTCAAGGCCGAATCACACGTCAGGGGTATAGGCCACCCCACAGCCTCTCTGGCAAGTCTCCCTCCACACGAGCGGGTATCCCAGATGGACAATGCTGTCAATATGACAAACAAAAACTCCTCATCGCGTAAAAGTCCAAAGCATACTTTATTGCACATCTTCAAATAAAAATCCAGATAATGTCCATAGGACACAGCGAGGGTCACTTACAAATATGCTCTATACGAGCCAGTGGGGAATGCACAGAGCAAAGCCATATAATGCTGTATGAACAGGCTCCCTAGTGCTATTAAACCGGAGCTACGGCATGACGTTACGCGTGTGTTACTAGTCGGACGCGGCTGGAGTTCACACGCTGCTGCTGTTCTTAACTTTTATATTTTATATTTTGGTGGGTTCACTTCACTGAATAGTGGGTTTGATAGCACTAGGGAGCCTGTTCATACAGCATTATATGGCTTTGCTCTGTGCATTTCCCACTGGCTCGTATAGAGCATATTTGTAAGTGACCCTCGCTGTGTCCTATGGACATTATCTGGATTTTTATTTGAAGAAGTGCAATAAAGTATGCTTTGGACTTTTACGCGATGAGGAGTTTTTGTTTGTCATATTGACAGCATTGTCCATCTGGGATACCCGCTCGTGTGGAGGGAGACTTGCCAGAGAGGCTGTGGGGTGGCCTATACCCCTGACGTGTGATTCGGCCTTGACGGTCTTCAGATCTGGTGAGTTCACACCTGATGGGGGATCCTCCTGATGGTCCTATGTATCTACTAATATAGAAGCTCATCGCAGTGTTATCTAAAAGAAGCGCTTACTGATTTTTATGAAGATTTGACTCTGACTCAGCTGACTGACAGATTAGCCATATGCTTGTTCCAGGGTTTTGACTCAGATAACACCAGAGCAAGATCATTCACCAGGCACCCTAGGCTAGTGCTTTGGGCCAAGTGGGTGTCAGGGGGTCCACCTCCCACCTCTCCACTTCAGCTTACCAAAAGAACCACAAAGGGCACCCAAATCCATTACCCTGCCTAGGGCCCCATTACATTTAAAAGTGGACCTGAACTCTTGCACAGAACAGAAGGAAAACATAGAGAAATGCACCCTGTATGTATTTAGAGAGTTGAGCCTGTCTCATTCCCCCTCATTTGTGTCTAATCACTAGTTGTAATTTGATTCCTCCCCTGTGTCACATGACTGCCTATGGCATATAAGCAGGAAGTAGAAACTGTGCAGATGTATTTTAGGAATTGTCTTAGCCGTAACAAAGAAATGTTTTTGTTTAACCTCCTTAGCGGTAATCCCGAGTCAGGCTCGGGACAGAAAGCCGCAGAACAGGGTGGAAATCCCGTGCCTGAGTGAGTTTCATGCAGGAGCTGCTGCACACCTCTCTGTAGTATGCTTTTCTTCTTGTTTTTAGGGTCTAAAAGCTTGTGAATGTATGGCTTTTAGACCTTAAATCTGGAAATAATCATAACGCCAGAGTGGGTTATTATGCTGTTGTGTATCTTTTAGAGCAGAGAGGAGTTCTGAGTTCAGGTCCACTTTAATCCATCTCTGGATAATACGTATGCCAAGAGATCATCACTACCAGGCAACTGTCATTGTTTACAAGGATATAAATATGGCAGCATCCATATAACTCTCACCTTGGGTTCCCTTTAAATAATATTCCCCTTTAACAAGGATTTGTTAAATGGGAATATTCGCGCCTCTCTCTTTGCTCCAGTTTTCTTTTGCAGCCCTAAATACCTGTATTTGCTTTTTGTTCTCCCACCTATGAGTGGAGCGGTGTCATCTGGAAGGTAATGATTCATTCTAAATGGATTTGTGTCAAGATGTTAAGTGATGGATTTGATGTCTTATTTCAAAATGCTGCTATGCCAAGCATATTAAACCTCCATTCAGAGAACTTGGAAATTTGGAGCAAAGAAATTAATGATTGCTGCTTTTTTGTAATAATGTCATGGAAAAAAGGACTGACCTTCAAACACATTATTTCTCAATATTTGTAGGTAGCCTTGCTAAAGCAGATATTCGAGCACAGTTATACAGTAGAAGTATAGTAAAGTAGAGTAGATGCAAATAACACAGGTCAAATATTTATGACTCTACCCTTATATATGTTACGGCCAGAACCCAAAGTTTGGCCACTTCTAGTTCTGGCCGGCCACTTCTGGTTCTGGCCGGCCAATGCGCGAAGTGGCCGCTGCGCTGCGGCCAATGTTAGAAATGGATTGATTCCTCTCAGGTTAATGTATCTTCTGGCCGCAGCGCAGCGGCCAAACGTATCACAACTTAGTGAATTTATTGCAATTCAGCCAGCGGCAATGTAACAATTCAAGCCGCCGGCTTTTTCTCTGCGCCTCTCTCTCCTTCCCCCCCCCCCCCCTCTCGCTCCTCTTCTATGGGCAGCCGGCGGGGACACGAGTGGCAGCCGGAGTCGTTCGTCGCGGCAGGGGAATCCTGCCGTTCTTGCAGAGCGGGTGCTGGCAGAAGCAATGTCTGCAGCCTCCCCGCTCTGCTGCCCTGGCGCCACGAACGACTCTCGGGGACACGCATGTCCCCGCCGGCTGCCCGTAGAAGAGGAGCGAGAGGGGGGGGGGGAGGAGAGAGAGGCGCAGAGAAAAAGCCGGCGGCTTGAATTGTTACATTGCCGCCGGCTGAATTGCAATAAATTCACTAAGTTGTGATACGTTTGGCCGCTGCGCTGCGGCCAGAAGATACATTAACCTGAGAGGAATCAATCCATTTCTAACATTGGCCGCAGCGCAGCGGCCACTTCGCGCATTGGCCGGCCAGAACCCGAAGTGGCCGGCCAGAACTAGAAGTGGCCAAACTTCGGGTTCTGGCCGTAACATATACATTGAATGATACCTTAGCCCTTGTAAAAATTCAAAAACGGGGAGAGCAGTAGGGTCTCCTTGTGCTCCCCCCTTTCTCCTCGTCCAACTCTGTTAATGCCTAATGTCCCCCCGGCGATGTGCGTCCTTGATTGAGCAACCGTGGTCAGGAGCGTTCTGTGCATGCACACTACGTCACAACTATGTAGTGCACATACACAAAATGCTCCTAGTCGCACTGGGCCTATAGTCCAGTGCTTTGTTTAATTTAGCTCAAATTATTCTGGAGGTGGAAGACTTAGAGAAATCAACTAAATGTATGGAAAAGACAGGAGTTAGATTCCTATTCCCTCCTCACCCACATTAATCTGGCTTGGAGCCAGCAGGGTTGTGATCAGTGGTTCTTTACACTGAGGTCAATTCATGCTCATTTAGACACATTGGACTTGATTCACTAACCGGCGCTAAGCCAGTTAGTGTGCCTTATCACTTAGTGGGCACAAACTACAGTGCTAACCTTATCTGAGGTTAGTGTGCCTTATCTGAAGTTCTGATGTAGCTTTGTGCATCTTTTAGTGTGCACAAAGCTACTTAAGGGGCACTAAGTTCAGATAAGGCACACTAACTCAGATAAGGCACACTAACTCAGATAAGGCACACTAACCTCAGATAAGGCACACTAATTCAGATAAGGCACACTAACCTCAGATAAACCGGCTTAGCGCCGGAAAACTCTTTTTTACTCCGGCGCTAACACTTAGCGCCGGTTAGTGAATCAAGTCCATAATCAAAAAAATGCTATTTTTTTACAACTTGAAGTGAATTTGCTTTCCTGTTCAAAATTTAGACCATTTACAATCAGCTGAAGCTCCATTTGATTGGTCTAGGTTCAAGCTGTATACAAATTTCAACCACATTTCTCAACTTGAAAAGATTGTGTGATTCATTGATAATCTCTATTGTTCCATGCATGAGTGTTTCAGTCTCAGGACCGCTGTTTGGCAGAGACCAAAGAAACAAGAAAATACAGTATGTGTGCAAGTTGTTTAATATGGGTTTAAAACATTAATATGCATTTTTTTGAATGTATGCCTGGATTTACAATGACACAAAAAATTGTTTGTATGTTCACTGATGTTGCATCATAGGAGTAACCATGTACACAACAATCTATTGTAACACAGGGAAATAGGTAGGGGGTATTTTTGTCTTCTTGGTCAAGCACTGTGCAAAGCAAGAATACATGGGCCTTAATTCACTAACCGGCACTAAGCCGGTTAGTGTGCCCTATCACTTAGTGGGCACAAACTACAGCGCTAACCTTATCTGAGGTTAGTGTGCCTTATCTGAGGTTAGTGTGCCTTATCTGAGTTAGTGTGCCTTATCTGAGTTAGTGTGCCTTATCTGAACTTAATGCCCCTTAAGTAGCTTTGTGCACACTAAAAGAACACAGAACACAGCGCGCACAGCATAATGTGTCGATCTTTGCGTGCCGTGCGATGATAACATCGCACCTGCTATACTGTGTATGAAGCGACCATAAGGTCGCATAGGATGTGATGATAACGGTGCACTGAAAGGTCGCATCATGTACAGTATAGCGGGTGCGATGTTATCATGCAATGTGCGATGTAGCTTTGTGCATCTTTTAGTGTGCACAAAGCTACTTAAGGGGCACTAAGTAAGTTCAAATAAGGCACACTAACTCAAAAAAGGCACACTAACCTCAGATAAGGCACACTAACCTCAGATAAGGCACACTAACTCAGATAAGGCACACTAACCTCAGATAAGGCTTAGCGCCGGTTAGTGAATCAAGCCTATGGAGTGTTTGTACCAACACCAATTATTTAATTTGTGCTTTTCATGTTATTTTTATTATTTACTCTGTACACAAAACTTGTAGGAAGTGACTGAAAAGTGAGAAGTCGGAATGAAGCTTGGAGGAACTGTAAACGACTTTAAATTCCCCAATCTCTGAGTCTTTGACAAGTCAGATCTTGAGCACAGCTCTGTTACCTCTAAGAACTGTTATTTGCATTCCATTTATAACTATTTTACCATAAAAAGGTCACAACAAGGCCTGGATATTTCTGGGGTCATTACACTATCATTGGACCCAAACAATGAGCATATCCACAATAGATCAAATACCTGGATGAACAAAAATCCTGAGACAAAACCTTCCAAAGAAGCAGTTAAAAAGAAACCATAACATCATAATAAAAGGCAGTAAATTATTCAGGATACCCACTTTAATGTTAAATGTCATGGTTTCAGCATCAGAAACACTTCCTATATCTATATATTGCTGTATATTGGCAGGTAGCTCCGCCCTACCATTGGGGTCTAGCTTAAGCTGTTTATTGTGCAGAATCTCCCCTCCCACTTTCCCCCAAGCATTCTGGGAGGCCAGTGAACGTTTTTACTGGTTTTAGAACTCTCATTAACAGTGGTGTAGCAATAGGGGATGCAGAGGTTAAGACCGCACCAGGGCCCCTGGACCAGAAGGGCCCATTAGGGACCCACCTTCACACATCTTAGCTTTTTATTGGTGCTATTTTGGTAAACAAAAACACTTCTTTATGTGCTCTGAATAGTAGTAACTAGAGATGGCCCGAACGGTTCTCCAGCAAACCGATTCGCGCGAACATCGGTGGTTCGTGTTCTCGGTGAACTGCGAACTATATGCGAGTTTGACCCGCCCCCTATACTACATCATTAGGGTCAACTTTGACCCTCTACATCACAGTCGGCAGACACATGGTAGCCAATCAGGCTACACTCCCTCCTGGAGCCCCCCCCCCCTTATAAAAGGCAGGCAACGTCAGCCATTTCACTCACTCGGGTGGCTGCAGTAATTAGAGAAGGGAGAGCTTGCTGCAGAGAGACATAGGGAAAGCTTAGTTAGGCTCTTTTTAGGCTTTTTAGCTTTCTCCTTGCTGATACTTATTGCTAAAAAACACCCCTCAACAGCTCTTTTGAGAGCTAATGTTGTTCTTGTGATCTATTTTTTTTTGTTTTGTTTGTGTCCCACAGACACTTATACAGCCCTGTCAGTCAGTCGCAGCTGGCCCTTGGCGCCTTGGTAATTCCTACTGTGCCACTGCCAGGCCCAGCACATTCAGTGATTACCTGTGCATGTGACAGCTGCACATTTGTAATACCAATCACTGCATATCTACCTGTTCAGTGCACCTACTTACGTGATCGCACGCAGTGTTATTTACCAGTCACTGCACCTGTTCACGGTACCTGTGTGTGTGTGACAGCTGCACATTTGTAATACCAATCCCTGCATACCTACCTGTTCAGTACACCTACCTACGTGAGCACACGCACCCTTGACCTGTGACCAGAGCTGTCACAATTTGCCATCCAACTTCTGTCTTGCCCTGCCTTAAGTGTCCTGTCAGAAAGGACCTTCAGCGCAGCTGGAGGCATTGTCACTGAGAAGAGAAGTCACCTAGGTCACAAAAGTGTTCAGTACCTCACCTTTATCAAAATGAATGAGGCATGGATCCCAGAGGGTTACTGCCCGCCCGAAGACTAAGTTAGTCCCCACACACAGTGTCTCTGCCTGCACGATGTGTGACTGCCTGTCCCAAGACTAAGTCCGTCCCCACACAGCATCTCTGCCTGCAGGTCACTTGACTGACTTCACCATGCATATCACAATGAAGCAATGACCGCCGGCTATATGAGTGTCACCAAAGATAATAAGGTCGTTGCTTCATTGTGGACAGACCAAATTCGATCAGCTGGACAGTCACTGTTGTTCTGTCATTGAGCTACCTCAGCCCGGTGACCATATGGGCACTCTGGCCATGGTGCGCACCAGTCCAGCACGGCCGTCACTACACATACCGCTGTTTGCGGTGCGTTACACAGTGAGTTTGGTCTGTCAGTGTGAAGTAGTACACTCATTACACTACCTGATTGATGTATACATATGCAAGAGGTTTTAAAGCACTTTAGGCCTCCAATTTAGCAACAAAATGTGATTTCTGCCCTTAAACCCTGCTGTGCGTAAAATTCGGATTTTCTCCGGGACTTTTGGCATGTATCCCACTCCGCCATGCCCCCCTCCAGGTGTTAGACTACTTGAAACACCTTTTCCATAACTTTTCTGGACAGCATAAATGTTTCTAGTTTTCAAAGTTCCCATCCCCATTGAAGTCTATTGCGGTTTGCGAAAGTTCGCGTGAACCAAACTTTGCAGAAGTTTGCGTTCGAGGATCGCGAACCAAAAATCGGAGGTTCGAGCCATCTCTAGTAGTGATTTAACTGTTACCTTACTCTGGTTACACCTCTCTGACACTGAAACTGTACTTGTTAGGTTTTTGGGCTTTATATCAATAGAGTGCTTGGGGCTCCGTGTGAAATGTGCACTTGGGCCCAAAGCTCCTCATCTATGCCACTGCTCATTAAGTGAAGATTCTGCAATGATCAGTTTCTAAAGATGTTGCCATCTGTGATCGATTTCAGAAAGTAAATCAGGGAGAGGAAAGATTTTACAATATGAAAACATTGACTGTATAATTTATAAATTAATATTAAAAAAAAAATCAATTGTATTAATTATGTTATTTGGACTACCATTTTTCTTTAAAAGGTGGGAGTGGAATGCCAGGAGAATAAAATTGTGTCACTACTACTGCATATACCAGTAATACCACAAAGAAAGATAAAGAAACATGAGAGGTGTGAGGCCTCTTGCCAAATTGGTTCAACCTTTTCATCCATCTAGATCTGGGCCTCATTGTGACTGCTCTTGCTATTTATGGACAGTTGTTGTAGGCACTTGGGATGCCCATTCGGATTCCGAGGTTTTGACATTTCCACATCTGTGATAGAAAATCTGCATTTCCGATCAGAATTTGGAAAATAGAAATGGGAATTTTGTGGAAATCCGATTTACCGCAACTGTGTAATTTTAGCCCATTCACACAACTCGGAAGCATTGAACCCATCAATGAATGCAGAATTTTTCCACAAAAATCGGATTCCGTTTTTTCCAATTTCCAATTTTCCAATATTATTTTTGTCATTTTTTGCATTCTCTGATGCAAAAAAAATGACACATAGAACACTCCTCGGAAATTGGAAAATCAGAAAAATGGAAATTCGGAAATAAAAAAAAGGAAATCTGAAATTGGCAATGACAGAAATTAGAATTTCTGCAGAATCGGAAATGGCCATTTTCAACCATCCATTTCCTAGTAGAGACCCCAGAATGAAAGTAACTTTATTTTGCAAAGAGGCTCACTCTCATTATCTATGGATATGTGGAAACAGCTTTCTCGGTTTATTTGCAGTAAAGATATATGTATCTGCCAGCTTCATGAGAGGTATGCCAGTGTTTTTTTTGTTTTGTTTTTTACTGTTGCCCTTTGAGCTTCTATCATGCAGGTTAATAATTTGATTGAGTAAAGAAACATTTTTTTTCTATTGCTTAACTGGTGTATGTAGTAAGAGAAGTGGGATGGTCCTATCCTTTTGATAACATCATCCCATGAGTTTAGGGCCTCTGGTCCAATGGTAAATCTCAGATTCTGTTTCTAGCTTCTCATCCATTCAGATCTGTCCTATTGTAGAAGATACTAGTTAGATGTACCCAAAGAAGCTGGGAACTGTTATACTGATTACTTAAAGGGGAACTGAAGTAAGAGGTATACGGAGGCTGCCATATTTATTTCCTTGTAATCAATACCAGTTGCCTGGCAGCCCTGCTGGTCTATTTCTCGGAAACAGTAAATTCGGGCGCCTGAGGCTAGTGGACAAATCGGGCGCCGCCATTCACTCCTATAATAAATATCGTTTAATGGGCGCCCGATAGGAAAAAAGGGCGCCGGAGAAAACTAACGTTTTAAAAGCGGCGCCCGGAGACTTAATGTTTTATTACTGTTTCTCATGATTACACATTATTTAATGATTTATACATTTTTAAATATTATTTTTAAACGAAAAACAGTACAATATTTTTCCCAAACATTATTTTTAAACGAAAAACAGTACTTTTTTTTTTACTTTTTTTTTTTACATTATTTTTAAACGAAAATACCAACAGGGGGGTCTTAGGTTTAGGCACCAACAGGGGGGTCTTAGGTTTAGGCACCAACAGGGGGTTTTAGGTTTAGGCACCAACAGGGGGGTCTTAGGTTTAGGCACCAACAGGGGGGTCTTAGGTTTAGGCACTAACAGGGGGGTCTTAGGTTTAGGCACCAACAGGGGGGTCTTAGGTTTAGGCACTAACAGGGGGGTCTAGGGGTTAGGGGTAGGTACAGGGAGGGTTACTTAGTAATTTTTTTTTTAAACGTTATTATACGTTTCACTATTTAAACGAAAGATTAACATTTTTACAATTGCCGATTTAATGCACATTATTTAATGATTTATAACTTTAAAAAACATTAATTTTAAACGAAATACAGTACAATACAATTTTAAACGTTATCCATGCTTATCGTTAAAAACCCGGCGCCCTTTTTTTCCCAGCGCCCCTTTTTAACGTACGCCTATTTCTCTGCAGTAGTATCTGAATAACACCAGAAACAAGCATGCAGCTAGTCTTGTCCGATCTGACTTTAAAGTCTGAAACACCTGATCTGCTGCATGCTTGTTCAGGGGCTATGGCTAATAGTATTAGAGGCAGAGGATCAGCAGGACTGCCAGGCAACTGGTATTGCTTAAAAGGAAATAAACATGGCAGCCTCCATATACCTCTCTCTTCAGTTCCCCTTTAAAGGCTACCTCACAGAAAATTGCTGCCAATGTCAAGCACTCATTCTATTAGAACTCCGGGTCTACATGAAAAGGGTGCCGGTAAAAAAGGGCGCCTGGTGGAGCCCATATATATACCAACTTCGGCTACAAAAAAGGCGTCTGGTGTAGCCCATATAAACTTCGGCTACAAAAAAACCAAGGCGCCTGGTGTAGCCCATATAAAAAGTTTGGCTACAAAAAAACTCTGGGATGTGTTAATTACTATTCCCCCTCCAGGCCGCCATGGATAGTGGGGGAATGAAATAATTCGGCTTACAGTGCTTGTAGCCCATATAAAAACTTTGGCTACAAAAAAAAAGTCAATAATATGGCTACAGAGGGGCACCTTACTGTAGCCGAAAAAAATATGGGCTACAAAGGGGAGCCCGCTTGTAGCCGAAAACCTTGTAGCCGAAAAAATATGGGCTACAAAGGGGAGCCCACTTGTAGCCTATATCAAAACTCGGGCGCCCTTTTCTACACCTTGTAGCCCATATTTCCAGAAATAACATTGATGTCTATGGCGGCGCCCTTTTCATACAGGCAGCTCGGGCACCCTTTTCAACCGATCCCAGAACTCCATCATCAAGTATGGTAGGTTGGCCTTGATTCAGCAAACTTTTGTGTGCCAATAACTCCTCCTATTTTATATATTCTGGTGCCCTCATCTCATTTTTGTAACCAACATAAAAGATGTGGTGGTAATATGCACAATATGTCACATGTCATGCTATCTTTACATACTATATGTAATAAAGTGTAACAAAAATACAGCAAGACTGTAAAATACCAAAACAAATGGGAACATTATTAGAGGTTTAAAATTTTGTAGACTTCATTTTTAGCTTGGTGAACATTATTCCCTTTATATTTTGTAGTCTGACATTTCTCACTGCAGCAGGCTAAAATACATTTATAGGGAAGAAATAAAAACACAGGTTGCATAAAACTGTCTAACTAATTCCATTTTAATAAACGGTAATAGTTATGTTGTTTGTGTAAATTTCATCCTATGAATATTTGATACAAAAATTAATTATGTATGAAAAATGTAAACACAGTATGGCTGAAAATAAAGAAATTAGAGGGCCTGACAAAAACTGGAAGACAGAGAAAAAATAGGAGAAATGTCAAACAGTCAATGCTGTTGAGTTATATGCTGATAACTCACTAGGGCTTATTTACTAAAGGTTCTCCAACACTTGGAAGGAGTAAAGACCCTAAAGTGTTTTAGCACACCTAGAGCACATTAATTATATATTTAAAAAAAAAAATCTGCAAGTTTGGTAGACTCAATGGAAAAAAGTTTTAACTAAATCTGGGTCCAAATAGAATGTAGCGAGGGCTTATAAAAGGTTTACAAAAAAAAGCATATAGGCCACTGAAGCCATAGGCATTTATGCCCCTTTCACACTTACCAAACTGCATGTCATCCACAAAAATGTTGCCTCTCATCGGAGAAGCAGCAACAGCCTTAAGCTGGCCATACACTGGCCCGATTTGCCGCCGTTTCGACAGCAGATTCGATCACTGGGATCGAATCTGCTGCAAATCGTTCGCGCTACAAGCCGAATTTCGATCCATTTCGTCCGATCCCATCGATCAATCCGTGCGGAAAATTACCGTGGATCGCCCGCGGGTAGGGAGCGCGTCGCTAGCGGCGTTCGAATGCCCGATGACCAACGCAATAGAGCCGCATACATTACCTGCTCCGCCGGCACGACTACCCCCGGTCACCGCTGCTCCGTGTCTGCGCTGGTCTCCGGCATGCTTCAGTTCCTCCTGCCCGGCAGGAAGTTTAAACAGTAGAGGGCGCTCTACTGTTTAAACTTCCTGCCGGGCAGGAAGAAGTAAAGCATGCTGGACCTAGAGACCAGAGCGTAGAAGACAGCAAAGACCTGGGGACTGGAGTCGCGCCGGCGGAGCAGGTAATGTATGCGGGCATGCGGGCAGGGGAAGCGGCGGCAGCACCACCACCACCACAACAGATTGTGAACGGTTTCAGGCTGAAATCGGTTCACAATCTATTTGCAGTAAAGGTAGCCATACGATCCCTCTCTGATCAGATTCGATCAGAGAGGGATCTATCTGTTGGTCGAATCTGATGGCAAATCGACCAGTGTATGGCTACCCTTATGGGGCTATCCCATTGATCGTGGTGCATCACGATGCAGTGGGTCCTGACTCAGTAATGCAGTGCACTGCTTGCAGAACATAAAGGTGGCCACACACTGATGGATTTGCAGCAGATTCGACCATCAGATTGATTTCTGTCAGATGCCTGTCAGGTCGAATCTAACAGGACTCTATCTGATGTGAGCCACACACTAGGAACAGATTTCATTCTGAAATCTATTGGAAATGGATCTAAATGCATTATTGGACCATTAGATCCAATGCAACTCTATGGGTCATCGATCTGCTGCCAGCAGCAGTCAAATCGACCTAGATTTTCCACCCTGTCAGATCGGCTGCAAATTGATTAATCAATAGATTTGATAGAATCGATTTCCAATCGATCAATCAATTCCATGGAATCAATCAATCGATGGCTGAAATTGACCAGTGTATGTGCCCCTTTAATTGTACAAAGTTCACATTCACCATGTTGGCGTTGTATACGTTGATTTTACTGTATGCCTCACTGTGACTGTGAGATCTCTCATGACCTTTGTGGCTGCTTGCTGGTAGGGATGGCCTGAACCTCCGATTTTAGGTTCGCGAACCCCGTTCGTGAACTTCCACAAAAGGTTCGGTTTGCGCGAACTTTCGCCAACCGCAATAGACTTCAATGGGGATGCGAACTTTAAAAACTAGAAACATTTATGCTGGCCACAAAAGTGATGGAAAAGATGTTTCAAGGGGTCTAACACCTGGAGGGGGGCATGGCGGAGTGGGATAGACACCAAAAGTCCCGGGGAAAAATCTGGGTTTTGACGCAAAGCAGCGTTTTAAGGGCAGAAATCACATTGAATGCTAAATTGCAGGCCTAAAGTGCTTTCAAACATCTTGCATGTGTATACATCAATCAGGGAGTGTAATTGGAGAACTACTTTACACTGACACACCAAACTCACTGTGTAATGCACCGCAAACAGCTGTTTGCATAGTGATGGCCGTGCTGGACTGGTGCGCACCATGGAGAGAGTGCAGGCCATGGTGGTGTTCAAGCCCATATGGTCGCCGGGCTGAGGTAGCTCAATGATAGAACAACAGCGACTGTCCAGCTGATAAAATTTGGTCTGTCCACAATGAAGCAACGACCTTATTATCTTCTTGTATGTAGGTAGGCATAGGTAGGTGCCCCAGCAGTTAGCTAGGCATAGGTAGGAGTCCAAGTATAGGTAGGTAGGCATATGTAGGTGTCCCAGTATAGGTAGATAGGCATAGGTAGGTGCCCCAGTAGTTAGCCAGGCATAGGTTGGAGTCCCAGCATAGGTAGGTGTCCCAGTATAGTTAGATAGGCATAGGTAGGTGCCCCAGTAGTTAGCTAGGCATAGGTAGGAGTCCCTGTATAGGTAGGTAGGCATAGGTAGGTGCCATAGTATAGGTAGGTAGGTATAGGTAGGTGCCCCAGTAGTTATCTAGGCATAGGTAAGAGTCCCGGTATAGGTAGGTAGGCATCGGTAGGTGTCCTAGTATAGATAGATAGGCATTGGTAGGTGCCCCAGTAGTTAGCTAGGCATAGGTAGAAGTCCCAGTATAGGTAGGTAGACATAGGTAGGTGTCATAGTATAGGTAGATAGGCATAGGTAGGTGCCCCAGTAGTTAGCTAGGCATAGGTTGGAGTCCCAGCATAGGTAGGTGTCCCATTATAGGTAGATAGGCATAGGTAGGTGCCCCAGTAGTTAGCTAGGCATAGGTAGGAGTCCCAGTATAGGTAGGTAGGCATAGGTAGGTGCCCTAGTATAGGTACTAGGCATAGGCAGGTGCCCCAGTAGTTAGTTAGGCATAGGTAGGTGTCCCAGTATAGGTAGGTAGGCATAGGTAGATGCCCCCGTATAGGTAGGTAGGCATAGGTAGGTGCCCCAGTAGTTAGCTAGGCATAGGTAGAAGTCCCAGTATAGGTGAGTAGGCATAGATAGGTGTCCCAGTATAGGTAGATAGGTATAGGTAGGTGCCCCAGTAGTTAGCTAGGCATAGGTAGGAGACCCAGCATAGCTAGGTAGGCATAGGTAGGTGCCCTAGTATAGGTAGGTAGGTAGGCATAGGTAGGTGTCCCCATACAGGTAAGTAGGTGCCCCAGTAGTTAGGTAGGCATAGGTAGGTGTCCCAGTATAGATAGTTAGGCAGGGCCTGGCTGGCACAGTAATAGCAATTACCAAGGTCCAGCTGCAACAGATAGGGCTGTATAATGTCAGTGTCAGTGGGCAACACAAAAAAAACACATCAGGAGAACGTTAGCTCTCAAAAGAGCTGTTGAGGGGTGCTATTTTAGCAATAACAATCAGCCAGGAGCAAGCCAACAAGACTACAAGAGCCTAACTAATCTTTCCCTATGAGAGTCTGCCAGCAGCTGTCCCCTCACTAAGTAATGCAGGCACACGAGTGAGTGTAAAGCCCGGGGATGCCGACATTTTATAAGCGGGGAAGTGGCTCCAGGAAAGAGTGTCGACTAATTGGCTACAATGTGCCTGCTGACTGTGATGTAGAGGGTCAAAGTTGACCCTTATGGCGCACTATGGGGGCGAATCGAAGTTTCGCAAAAGTTCACCGAAAGTTCGCCTGGAACCGTTCGGGCCATCTATACTAGCTGGCCTGGGTCCTATCAGTAATAAGTGTTGATAGATCTTTAGTTAGATAGCCCTGTCAGTGCATATGTCACTCTTTTAGTTTGAACTAACAGATAAGGATTGAATTAGCTTTCAGTAGTATGTCCTCTTATTGTAAGATCCATACCGATTTTACGTCCAATAATTTTCAAGATATAAGTAGATACTCATTGCAATATACATTGCAATATTAACTATTACTTACTATGTGCTGCCAATGGTGAGCTGTTCCTCAGTCTGTGGCTTCCCTAAAATTAAGTTACAGACTCAATTCATTAAGGATTCCAGGATAAAAAATGTCACTAGGGTCCATGGCTCTAACTATTCCACTGCCATTTTTATCACAAGTATTTCATATTACGGGATAAACCAGATTCCTCAAAGAGAATCAGCATGATCATCTGATGTAAGATGTAATTATAGCATGTGAGATAGTGAACAGGCAATATAAAATCATAGCCAAAGGAACTAATCCATGGCAGTGTAAGTGTTTCAAACTGAACAAACACATTAGTCAATCAAGTCTAACATAAGCTAAAGGGACTTTAACATCATAGGTTCATTGCTGATTTCTTACATGCAAAACAAAAAGTAAAACAACAACAATAACAGCGCTTTTCACCCATAGAACTCAAACGGTTAGGCTCTCTCAGATTCAGTAATTGGTAGTAGGATGAAGTATTTACTCAACAAAAATTATATTTCTGCAAATGCCCGAAAACAGGTGGGTTTTCAGTCTGGATTTAACCACGTCCAGAGATGGAGCTGTCCTGATCTGCTGGGGTAAGGAGTTCCATAACGTAGGAGCAGCATGACAGAAGACTCTTGGACCAAAAGTTTCCAGGTGGACTCTGGGTATAACTAGACTATTAGAACCTGTGGATCTGAGATTGCAGAGATTGCAGTGCAGCAGCAACATTTCTTTCGTGTATCCAGGGTCCAGATTATGTAGTGTTTTAAATGTCAGTAGGCTGATCTTGAATAGGGTTCTCCTTCTATAGGTAGCCAGTGAAGGGAGTGCAGGACTGGTGTTATGTGGCAGTGACAGGTTTGGTTGGTTAACAGTCTGGCAGCAGTATTTTGTATCAGCTGTAGGCGGTACCAGTCCTTTTTTGGAAAGTGTAGAGAGCATTACAATAGTTTAGTCGGGATGTAATGAAGGCATGAACTAAGGTTGGTAGGTCTTCTGGGGGGATGAGGTGCTTGATTTTTGTGATGTTCTTCAGGAGAAAATAGGACGATTTCACCACAGCTGAGATGTGAGTTCTGAAGTTTGAATCCCCGTCACTTGGAACTCCCAGGCTATGCACATGCTCAGAGCTGTGTAGATATGTGCCTCCTATTCCCAGTAGTGAATACTGCAAGTGAAGTTGTTTTGTTGTCATACAATGCCCTCCAATCAGAAGGACTTCAGTTTATTTCTACATTTAGTCTCAGCCAGTTGTCACTCATCCATTGATGTAGTCATTGCTGTAGTGCAGCTAATTAGGCGTTTATAATTGCAGATGGGTCTGTTACACCAGGCTTGAAGAAAAGATATAGTTGGTATGTAAAGGCTCATACACAAATACAAATATTCCGCCTACCTATAGTTCAAACTTGGTCTGTTGGATGATAGTTGGACATGTGTACACATGGAAAACGAGTAAACGAGTGACTGATAACAGGCGATTTGCTTGATTCAACCGGCGAACCAATTCACATGACTGATGGGCTGATATTGTGCAGTTGGCCATGTGTGTAAAAGGCATTTGAATGACTTGTACTTATTTTGAATGTGGCCTATGTACTATGCAGTCCGTCATTCCACCTGTGTATGCAGTATACAAATGAGTTGGTCGTTCAGTTGGTGGGTGTGCAGAAATACAAGTCATGCAATGCTTGTTCATCTGGTTGGTCAAGTCGTGGAGTTGGTTGTACACTTTGTTGGACTTATGTAGGATCCTTTATAATGAAGAAAAAATGCTCACATTACAAAAAAGAAAAGAAAGAAAGACGGTAAAACTTACAAAGACTGTAACAGAATACAAAAAGATCACTTATGCAGTCCATTATAAGACACCCCCTCTCCAAAACAGCACTTAAAAGCTTATTTTGAAGGGACATTTCTGACATTTTCAAGAATGGAAGAATGGAAAACCATTCTACTTAGATATACGATAATATAAGACAAACTGGATATAATATTTTTTCTGATCTTTTTTATCCATTAGATGACACTTTATAACATCTCAAATGGATTGCCTAAATCTATTAAAACAAAGTTTTTACTGGAGGTAAAGGGTTAAACGTGCAAAACCACTAATTTAAAAATCCTAATATGTCTTGATGTGATAATATGACCAAGGCAAAGTTTTTTCCACCTAATGAAAGATATTTTAAAAAAATCCAGCAGTTTAATTTTTTATTTTTTATTTTTTGGGATCTCTAAGGTGGTCCTTTAATTTTCACTTGAACTGTAGAAGGTTAAGCCTATTTTGTTCTTTCAAAACAAGAATAAGAGATGATTAAAAAAGTTGAATTTTTTTGCATTCATTTTCACAAACATAATGATAAATTCGACTTTCAAGTGAAAATGTCATTGATAATCATTTTGTTATAAGCTTGTGATTTTTAACATTTTTCATGAATTTCCATACTAAAAATAATCAATGTCACACATTTCACACATTTTCATGATAAAAATAAAGATTTTCCATGAATTTTTGCAAATTCGTTTTCTTTGACAATTTTGCTCTTGCTCTTAAATATAAAGGGAGGGGGGACACCAAGAGCCCAATAGTGTGATATTGTATAGATGATAATTAATAATGAGTAATATAACAATTTAATACTCACAAACCAGGGTTACCATTAGGCAGCCACTGTGAAGGCAGGTGGGGAGATTAACCTGACCCCACTCAGGATTAAAAGTCGCTCTCTGTAGATGGGATTGCTCTTAAATATGTTCTTGAAATGGAAAATAGCATTTTTGCTTCAAAAATTCTCGAGCAACACTGATCACAGTTGACTTGAATTTTTGTTTTGAATGCCATCGGTTTTAATGTTTTATAGCATAAAATGACACATCTACTTAAAAAAAAACAAAAAAAAAACAGAATACCAAAAACGACAGCATTGCCTGTCACCGTTTCTATTTCCCTTTAAATAAATTACATTTTGCTTTAAAGATGAACCTTGGCATTGCCTCTGATTTCATTCTTCCATTCCCTTTTACATTTCATGAAGTCCAAATGCAATGCTGGTAGAAATAACCAGGAGGTATAGCTGTGATTTTATCATCTACAATATATGCAATGCAATGAATAACAGTTTGCAGACAGACACAATGGATCATTGATCTACAATATCAGTGTTCCAGAATCCACATTTCCTTGTCATCGCTAGTAAACTGGTGCACCATAATAAAATAGCGCCTGCAAGCTATGGTATGATTATAAAACTTATTATGCTGCTGATTGTGTTCAAAGAAATACTATTACAAAGTTTGTCCTTGAGGAACAGGGATTTACATGCAGTATTAAAAGAAATAGAGATCATTGGTAAATTATATGTTTGAGCATACTGAAAGCCAAAAAGTGGTTAAATGCTGTTTGGCTAGAAGCTTTTTTTTGTCTTGTGATCTAAGTATGTTGTGCAATGTAAGAAAATGTTGCTGTTTTTTTCCCTTGTATTGTGACATGGGCTTCAGAAATAAATAACTGTTTTGGAGATGCTGAGCGAACAGACAAAGGATTTCCATTTCTCGCATTCATGTCAGTACTGCATGAATGAACATAAGAGGTCTCGATAACAAAGGACTCCTGTCATGTTAACCTTGCTTGGCTGTGCGAGGTCCATGGGGTGCCAGAGCTTCCCATAACCCAGGCTGCAAAAAAAGGCGCCTCATTACATCAGATGAAAGTAGCAGCCCTGGTCGTCACTTGTCAGATTACCTTTAAAGGAAAACTTAAGTGAACTATAAAAAATGAGATTTACTCACCTGGGGCTCCCCTCAGCCCCCAGCAGCCGATCGGTGCCCTCGCAGCTTCGCTCAGATGCTCCTGCACCCGCCGGCGAACACTTCCGGTTTGGCCATCACCGGCCGACAGGCATGGGAACGCGAGTGATTCTTCACGTTCCCAGCCTGTATATCGCCCCCTATGCTGCTATTACGGCCAGCTGGTTGCAATAGCAGCATAGGGGGTGATATACAGGCTGGCAACGCGAAGAATCACTCGCGTTCCCATGCCTGTCGGCCGGTGACGGCCAAACCGGAAGTATTCGCCGACGGGTCCTGGAGCGTCAGAGCGGGGCTGCGAGGGCACCGATCGGCTGCTGGGGGCTGAGGGAAGCCCCAGGTGAGTAAATCTCATTTTTTATAGTTGACTTAAGTTTTCCTTTAAGGTAAAAATAGCAATCAAAATATGAGATCACAGGAGATTTTCTTGGGTGCACTTGTTGCAGCAACTACAGACATTGTGGGGATTATTTATAATAATATAATTTAAAAAAAATATTCTTTCATAATAACTTCCTTGGTTTTTCTGACTTTAACTTTGACAAAGTACCTTTACAGTTTCTGCTACACCTCACAGCCTTTATATCAGAAAACTAAGCAGTGGGATTGATGGCACTAGAGAAATGGACACATGCTATTATACAGAATGCCTATAGCGAATCTAGCTTAAATGTCAGAAGAGGCAGCCACTCATGGAAATTCGGCATATTAGTTCCCCTAGACTTTTGGCAGAATGGCAGAGCTATAGGTAGGGACGTAACAGAGCTATACCAAATACTACTTCGCTGATAAAGGCAGCACGGTGGCGTAGTGGTTAGCGCTCTCGCCTTGCAGCGCTGGGTCCCTGGTTCAAATCCCAGCCAGGTCAACATCTGCAAGGAGTTTGTATGTTCTCCCCATGTCTGTGTTGGTTTCCTCCCACATCCCAAAAACATACAGATACGTTAATTGGCTTCCCCCTAAATTAGCCCTAGACTACGATACATACACTACTTGATACATACATAGACACATGACTATGGTAGGGATTAGATTGCGAGCTCCTCTCAGGGACAGTTAGTGACAAGACAATATACTCTGTGCAGCGCTGCGGAAGATGTCAGCACTATATAAATAATAATAAAGAAGTCCATCCCTCAGATTGGATGTTTTTGTGGATATACTTGTTATGGATGTGATGGTTACGATGACCGCACTTGTTTTATAATCCTTGCAAGATGGACTCCCAGGCTGTGAGGGTCACCAGGGGTAGGCCAGGGAAAGAGTGTGAACTTTGGGGGACCCTATCAAATATTTGCTGGGGAGCCCTGTGATTTGTAGTTATACCCATGGCCATAGGGATTGCAGGGTAACAATACTAAAGGCTGTGTGGTTAAGTTAATCCAGAGCTGTACATTTTAACTCTGGTCACTGTGAAAGGTTTAAAAAATTAATTAAGGCCAATTCCATTCTACTATATAAAGGTACAATCCAATGGCTTAGTAGTTAGTGTGCATAAACATTAACATTTTTGTGTGGAATATAAGTATGAAAGTTCTACAGTTAAAATAACTATTTTAAAACCTGTAATTAAAAAAAATGCAAAAGTTAGTTACTTACCTAGGTGGAGGTAAGCTTTTGGATCCTCCGGAGGATCCTCATGGCCTGTTCCGCCAATCTAGTGCTGGGACCCTCTGGAAGTTTGTGGCAGCGCATCCATCCTTGAAGGAGCACGGCCGCACTGCTCAGGCACCTGCACGGTAGCAGGGAGCCCACTTGGGCTTAACGCAAAAAGCAGATCTCTATCAGCTCCATGATACTGTATAGGCATGAGGTGTCCTGTGCAGTGTGGCTGTGCTCCATCATGGCTGGAAGCATGGCTACATGCACTTTTCCACAAGGGCTTTTTGAACAAGTTCAGGGGGTCCTAGCACTGGATCAGTGGATAAAGACCAAACACTGGAAGAGGCGAATAAGTGAGATAACCCACTTGCAACTCTGCAGGGAGGGGGGTTTAAAAAAAAAGCAATTCTGACCGCAGTCCGTAGTCGGGCCGCTTTAAGTTTTCCCAGGCCTCTTAGTCATCTTAAAGTGGTCTGAAACTCCAACATAACATTCAATAAAAATGTGTTTTCCTACTTTTTTATTACTCAAACAGTTATCATATTTGCGTTTTTGCATAAGTAATATTGTCTGTTTACAAATTACAAGTTTCCAAAGTGTAGTTTATCTTGCCCTCAAACCTGCCATTGCATTTCATTCAAACTGTTTTTTATTTATTATATATTAACATCTTCTAATTAGCTGTTCTGAGCTGTTTGCGTGCTTAAAGCACAGAGAGCTTCACAGAGAGCTCCTTTTCACTTGTTACACTGTGTTTACACACATGTATCAACTTTGGAATGCAAACTAAAATACTGTTATCTCCAGTTTGGATGCAGATTTGAAGCTGAATAGCAGGACAAAGTGCTTTGTTTAACCATTTCAGTGATGTTCTGCTAAAAAAAAAATCTGGTATAGTAGCTTTCAAGCTGTGAGGAATATTGTAGAGCAAAGTAGAAATGCTGACTTTCAGACTACTTTAAAGTGAACCTCCAGACTAAAAATCGACTCAGCAGCACTGAAAAGGCCTGGTGTTTCTTTAACAGTTTCACAGCATCAGAACTTTGTTTCTCTTATACACGCCTCATTTTTAGCTTTTTTTTTTTTACATTTTGAATTTGACATTTGAAGCCTAGCGCACGCAGCTGGGAGAGGTTATCAGGACACAGGACAGTTGGAACTGTGTCTTATGCTCCCTGTCACCTCCTTTCAATCAAAAAGATGGCTGCCCCCATGACAAAGATGGCAGCCCCCATGAATCACAAACAATTGCCTGTTCTTTTAAAACAGGGTGGGTAAAAAATTATATTACCTCTCTATGCTAATTATCATAACTAATGTAACTTAATGACAGTATGTTTGTTTAGGCTGAAGTTCCCCTTTAAGATTTTTCCTACCACTTTTATTTTTCCTACCACAGAACATATGCATATATTATGGGGCTCTAATACTTACCTCTATGATGGCCTCCCCTTCTTTAAAGCCATGAACGGACTCTGTTACCCATTCATGGCTTTAACTAGTGTTGGGCGAACATCTAGATGTTCGGGTTCGGGCCGAACAGGCCGAACATGGCTGCGATGTTCGGGTGTTCGACCCGAACTCCGAACATAATGGAAGTCAATGGGGACCCGAACTTTTGTGCTTTGTAAAGCCTCCTTACATGCTACATACCCCAAATTTACAGGGTATGTACACCTTGGGAGTGGGTACAAGAGGAAAATTTTTTTAGCAAAAAGAGCTTATAGTTTTTGAGAAAATCGATTTTAAAGTTTCAAAGGGAAAACTGTCTTTTAAATGCGGGAAATGTCTGTTTTCTTTGCACAGGTAACATGCTTTTTGTCGGCATGCAGTCATAAATGTAATACATATAAGAGGTTCCAGGAAAAGGGACCGGTAACGCTAACCCAGCAGCAGCACACGTGATGGAACAAGAGGAGGGTGGCGCAGGAGGAGAAGGCCACGCTTTGAGACACAACAACCCAGGCCTTGCATGAGGACAAGAAGCGTGCGGATAGCAATTTGCATTTTGTCGCCATGCAGTCATAAATGTAATACAGATGAGAGGTTCAATAAACAGGGACCGGAAACGCTAACCCATCACAGATGTTCATTGTTCATGTTACTTGGTTGGGGTCCGGGAGTGTTGCGTAGTCGTTTCCAATCCAGGATTGATTCATTTTAATTTGAGTCAGATGGTCTGCATTTTCTGTGGAGAGGCGGATACGCCGCCGATCTGTGACGATGCCTCCGGCAGCACTGAAACAGCGTTCCGACATAACGCTGGCTGCCGGGCAAGCCAGCACCTCTATTGCGTACATTGCCAGTTTGTGCCAGGTGTCTAGCTTCGATACCCAATAGTTGAAGGGTGCAGATGGATTGTTCAACACAGCTACGCCATCTGACATGTAGTCCTTGACCATCTTCTCCAGGCGATCGGTGTTGGAGGTGGATCTGCACGCTTGCTGTTCTGTGTGCTGCTGCATGGGTGTCAGAAAATTTTCCCACTCCAAGGACACTGCCGATACCATTCCCTTTTGGGCACTAGCTGCGGCTTGTGTTGTTTGCTGCCCTCCTGGTCGTCCTGGGTTTGCGGAAGTCAGTCTGTCGGCGTACAACTGGCTAGAGGAGGGGGAGGATGTCAATCTCCTCTCTAAAGTCTCCACAAGGGCCTGCTGGTATTCTTCCATTTTGACCTGTCTGGCTCTTTCTTCAAGCAGTTTTGGAACATTGTGTTTGTACCGTGGATCCAGAAGGGTATAAACCCAGTAATTGGTGTTGTCCAGAATGCGCACAATGCGTGGGTCGCGTTCAATGCAGTCCTAGGCCGAAGAGGTCATAGCCTAGGGTCACAAAACCTGTTTATTGGGCAATTTCAATGGTGGCGAGTCTGACGTACATAAATCGCAGCAATGGCCGTTAGCAACATCTGAATCTCACGAAATGTCTCATGCAGGTAGAAGACATATTGTTAGACTTGGGCTCCAAAGATGGGTTCCCTACATCTCTGCAAACCAGAGTTACAGGGCTCCAAATTTGGTAAAATCCCCCATAGGCTTTCATTGGGCCTCCTATTTACAGTTCCAAAATCTCACATCTTTTCAAAGGGCAATTACTCAGCAGTGGCAAATTTTCTAGCATTGTAGGGACCCTTAGGGGGAACATGACTGGTGAGTTTCGGGCCCCTAGGCCGAAGAGGTCATAGCCTAGGGTCACAAAAACCTGTTTATTGGGGCTATTTCAATGGTAGTGATGGTGACGTACATAAATCGCAGCAATGGCCGTTAGCAAAGTCTGAATCTCACGAAATGTCTCATGAAGGTAGAAGACATATTGTTAGACTTGGATTCCAAAGATGGGGTCCCTACATCTCTGCAAACCAGAGTTACAGGGGTCCAAAATTGGTAAAATCCCCCATAGGATTTCATTGGCTCCCTATTTCACTTTCCAAAATCTCACATCTTTTCAAAGGGCAATGGCTCAGCAGTACCAAATTTTCTAGCATTGTAGGGACCCTTAGGGGGATCATGACTGGTGAGTTTCGGGCCCCTAGGCCGAAGAGGTCATAGCCTAGGGTCACAAAAACCTGTTTATTGGGGCTATTTCAATGGTAGTGATGGTGACGTACATAAATCGCAGCAATGGCCGTTAGCAAAGTCTGAATCTCACGAAATGTCTCATGCAGGTAGAAGACATATTGTTAGACTTGGATTCCAAAGATGGGGTCCCTACATCTCTGCAAACCAGAGTTACAGGGGTCCAAAATTGGTAAAATCCCCCATAGGATTTCATTGGCTCCCTATTTCACTTTCCAAAATCTCACATCTTTTCAAAGGGCAATGGCTCAGCAGTACCAAATTTTCTAGCATTGTAGGGACCCTTAGGGGGAACATGACTGGTGAGTTTCGGGCCCCTAGGCCGAAGAGGTCATAGCCTAGGGTCACAAAAACCTGTTTATTGGGGCTATTTCAATGGTAGTGATGGTGACGTACATAAATCGCAGCACTGGCCGTTAGCAAAGTCTGAATCTCACGAAATGTCTCATGCAGGTAGAAGACATATTGTTAGACTTGGATTCCAAAGATGGGGTCCCTACATCTCTGCAAACCAGAGTTACAGGGGTCCAAAATTGGTAAAATCCCCCATAGGATTTCATTGGCTCCCTATTTCACTTTCCAAAATCTCACATCTTTTCAAAGGGCAATGGCTCAGCAGTACCAAATTTTCTAGCATTGTAGGGACCCTTAGGGGGATCATGACTGGTGAGTTTTGCCACTGCTGAGCCATTGCCCTTTGAAATGGTGTGAGATTTTGGAACGGTAAATAGGAGGCCCAATGAAAGCCTATGGGGGATTTTACCAATTTTGGACCCCTGTAACTCTGGTTTGCAGAGATGTAGGGACCCCATCTTTGGAATCTAAGTCTAACAATATGTCTTCTACCTGCATGAGACATTTAGTGAGATTCAGACGTTGCTAACGGCCATGGCTGAGATTTATGTACGTCACCATCACTACCATTGAAATAGCCCAAATAAACAGGTTTTTGTGACCCTAGGCTATGACCTCTTCGGCCTAGGGGCCCGAAACTCACCAGTCATGTTCCCCCTAAGGGTCCCTACAATGCTAGAAAATTTGGTACTGCTGAGCCATTGCCCTTTGAAAAGATGTGAGATTTTGGAAAGTGAAATAGGGAGGCAATGAAATCCTATGGGGGATTTTACCAATTTTGGACCCCTGTAACTCTGGTTTTGCAGAGATGTAGGGACCCCATCTTTGGAATCCAAGTCTAACAATATGTCTTCTACCTGCATGAGACATTTCGTGAGATTCAGACTTTGCTAACGGCCATTGCTGCGATTTATGTACGTCACCATCACTACCATTGAAATAGCCCCAATAAACAGGTTTTTGTGACCCTAGGCTATGACCTCTTCGGCCTAGGGGCCCGAAACTCACCAGTCATGTTCCCCCTAAGGGTCCCTACAATGCTAGAAAATTTGCCACTGCTGAGTAATTGCCCTTTGAAAAGATGTGAGATTTTGGAACTGTAAATAGGAGGCCCAATGAAAGCCTATGGGGGATTTTACCAAATTTGGAGCCCTGTAACTCTGGTTTGCAGAGATGTAGGGAACCCATCTTTGGAGCCCAAGTCTAACAATATGTCTTCTACCTGCATGAGACATTTCGTGAGATTCAGACGTTGCTAACGGCCATTGCTGCGATTTATGTACGTCAGACTCGCCACCATTGAAATTGCCCAATAAACAGGTTTTGTGACCCTAGGCTATGACCTCTTCGGCCTAGGACTGCATTGAACGCGACCCACGCATTGTGCGCATTCTGGACAACACCAATTACTGGGTTTATATCCTTCTGGATCCACGGTACAAACACAATGTTCCAAAACTGCTTGAAGAAAGAGCCAGACAGGTCAAAATGGAAGAATACCAGCAGGCCCTTGTGGAGACTTTAGAGAGGAGATTGACATCCTCCCCCTCCTCTAGCCAGTTGTACGCCGACAGACTGACTTCCGCAAACCCAGGACGACCAGGAGGGCAGCAAACAACACAAGCCGCAGCTAGTGCCCAAAAGGAAATGGTATCGGCAGTGTCCTTGGAGTGGGAAAATTTTCTGACACCCATGCAGCAGCACACAGAACAGCAAGCGTGCAGATCCACCTCCAACACCGATCGCCTGGAGAAGATGGTCAAGGACTACATGTCAGATGGCGTAGCTGTGTTGAACAATCCATCTGCACCCTTCAACTATTGGGTATCGAAGCTAGACACCTGGCACAAACTGGCAATGTACGCAATAGAGGTGCTGGCTTGCCCGGCAGCCAGCGTTATGTCGGAACGCTGTTTCAGTGCTGCCGGAGGCATTGTCACAGATCGGCGGCGTATCCGCCTCTCCACAGAAAATGCAGACCGTCTGACTCAAATTAAAATGAATCAATCCTGGATTGGAAACGACTACGCAACACTCCCGAACCCCAACCAAGTAACATGAACAATGAACATCTGTGATGGGTTAGCGTTTCCGGTCCCTGTTTATTGAACCTCTCATCTGTATTACATTTATGACTGCATGGCGACAAAATGCAAATTGCTATCCGCACGCTTCTTGTCCTCATGCAAGGCCTGGGTTGTTGTGTCTCAAAGCGTGGCCTTCTCCTCCTGCGCCACCCTCCTCTTGTTCCATCACGTGTGCTGCTGCTGGGTTAGCGTTACCGGTCCCTTTTCCTGGAACCTCTTATATGTATTACATTTATGACTGCATGCCGACAAAAAGCATGTTACCTGTGCAAAGAAAACAGACATTTCCCGCATTTAAAAGACAGTTTTCCCTTTGAAACTTTAAAATCGATTTTCTCAAAAACTATAAGCTCGTTTTGCTAATTTTTTTTTTCGTCTTGTACCCACTCCCAAGGTGCACATACCCTGTAAATTTGGGGTATGTAGCATGTAAGGAGGCTTTACAAAGCACGAAAGTTCGGGTCCCCATTGACTTCCATTATGTTCGGAGTTCGGCCATGTTCGTCCCGAACCCGAACATCTAGATGTTCGCCCAACACTACACGTGACCTGTTCGGCCAATCACAGCGCTAGCCGAACGTTCGGGTAACGTTCGGCCATGCGCTCTTAGTTCGGCCATATGGCCGAACAGTTTGGCCGAACACCATTAGGTGTTCGGCCGAACCCGAACATCACCCGAACAGGGTGATGTTCTGCAGAACCCGAACAGTGGCGAACACTGTTCGCCCAACACTAGCTTTAACAATACCTACGAGTAGTAGCATGGAGGACAAAGGAGAAGCATATCTGTTCAATATTCACTCCCTGCAATTTTTCACTTCTGCCAGACAATACACGGCAGCCTCAAGTGGAATTCACACACTTGTATAAGGTGACATCCAAAAACTTTATTTAGGCAATGACAAGGCAGATAAAATGGCTAGCATGTTTTGGAACACATGTCCTTAATCATAGTTCCTATGAACAGCAGCCACAGCTGCGAGTTTTCTAGCAAGCATACTTTGGAAGTCATGACGCATACCTGGGCAGAAGCACAAAACTACAGGGTGCTTGGAGTGGACAGAGCATGCCCGGCTCTCTCATTGAACAGGGGGCAGAAACACAACAAGCTGAGCCCATGCAAAGATGACCATAATCAAGTATAAGAGAACACTACACTATACACACTGAAATGCATCGTTTAAAAGATATGGACTGCAATTCCCTTTTTCTCTTGAGTTTTCTCCTAGAAGATATTTTTTTTCTCCTGTTTAAAATAACGTTTTAAATGTATGAAATCCTAAACAGGACATCAGATAATGCTAGTCTACAGAGACTGGAGGATATTTGGCACAACTCTTATTGGTGTAGAATATAGAATGCACAGTTTTCTTTCACATAGTATTTATACTGGAGCTGTGGGAATTCGTTTGTGAGCTACTTGGTTGGTGGACGCCTGTATGGCTCCTTTAGGAAATATTTCTATTTCAGGTATTCCAGGTGGTTGCTTTTTTGGTGCTAATGGTTTTGTTGTTGACTTTTTTTTTTTTTATGTATTTGTGAAGGAAGCTGTCATTTCTGAGGTATGTCACTTAAACTTGGCAAAAAAAACACATTAATGTTCAATTTGTTATTTAACAGATTTTCTTATCTTTGAATTATTGAAAGATTGAGAAACATCGGGAATTATAATTATATCAGGTTGGAAAAGTTAAGAGCTTCTTGGCTGCAGTCTAGATACAGTAAACATTTTACTAATTATTCCTTTCATACACTCCTGAACGTAGTTGTATTTAGAGTAAGATGAGAAAGAAACACGTTTAAGTTTCCAAGGCCTGATTTGTTGAGATGCCCAGAAAACTGGAGCAAAAGTGAAACATTGATCAAGAACATCCAGTCAGGCTCACTTGATTGCCCTGGGTAACTACACAGCATTGGCTTCAAATGTATTTGCATCTGTCTTGATAAATTAGCTCTACTATTACTAAATGTAATGATACCGCCATTACCGAATCTTACTGGTTTGGTACCATTGCAAATTATGTCCTTTGAAGGTTACGCCCATGCACATTTTTCATTGACTTGGCTTAGGTTTGTACAGCTGGAAACATATTATAATAATGTTTCAGACATATAGCTCTTTTTCCTTGTCAGATTTAGAGTCCTTAAGAACAGTCACTAAGGACAGGATCAGTAGGCCACCCTGAAGTGTTGGGGCATTTTACCCAGGAACTCCTTACTGAATACTGGCTTGCTGAGTAGGAAGCACTTCAATTCAAACCCTGGTCTGCTATGTCAGAGGTGGTACCCTTAACCAGTACACTATCCAGCCACTACGGACGTGGCTTTACAATAAATGAAGACTGACTGACTACGGCCAAGTCCATTAGCATCATTCTGAAGTGTAATTATTTAATAGGAAGCCCCTTTATCTTAACAAGGGCTAAACATCTTGAAAATTAGGAATGCTTCTATAAAAGTGTAGCGTGCCGTACATATGTTATACAGAACCAAGACTTCCTGATGAGCAACTGTGATCTGATATGGTACAGCAAAGACATGTCTTTCTTAACACGAATGCAAACATTAAGAGCTGTGCCCCAATTTTAAACTGTAAAACAAATACTTATTAGTAAAACTCTAAAGGTGCCCGTACATCAGGAGATTATGGGCAGATTCAACAAAGTGACAAATTTATCTCTAATCAAATCTGATGGTTGCTGGTCTGTTCATTGAAGCTGCCCATATACTGCGGGCCGATTCCCTTCTGATTTCAGCATGAAATCTTAAGGGAATCATCTGTGACCACTGCGTCCACCCGCCACTGCCCCCCTAATGTATAAATGTGCCCTCCCAGTGTGTGCATTTATATGTTACCTGTCCTGTGGCAGCCTTCAACGCAGTGTCCGTAACCTCTGGACAGCTCTCCGTACACACCACTGGCGCATAGCATCTGTCTATGACACAAGTGGCATGTACGGGGGCTGCCGGGAGGTTACCGACATTGCGCAGAGGCTGACAAGGGAGAGGTAATGTATAATGCACACACGGGGGGAGTCACATTTATACATTATGGTGACAGCAGCCGGGTTTTGTCGGTCCGAAATCAGCTGCCTTCCCAACACAAACTAAAGTAACCAACTTCGGCCCGACAACTTGCACCGGGCACGATCGACTAACGTGACCAGTTTCAGCCCAAAATTGGTCCTTTTATCGATCTGGCCTGCACTTGGCAGCCACTTGGCAGCACCAATTTTTTTTAAACAATTCCATAATAATAATCGAATTGGTGTGTCGATCGGTCGCCAAAGTCACCTGATGTATTGGCACCTTCAATCTAGCAATGGCTGAACCTTTTGACAATGGTATGCCATCTATGTGAAAAGTACTTTCTTGCGTCACTATGGTGAACGTTAATTTTTTTGTGTAGGAAGGTGACAGGCCCTTTATATCACATAGTCCAATATGAGCAATACATACACATTTTGCATTATGTGGGAGTAAAAAAGAACATAAACAAAGCCAGTTATTTTTACAGAAATGCCAAGATTTGTGACATTGTTCATGACCTGCGCTGGCTAACATAGATTAACAACACCAGTTACTTTTACATTTCCTCCATAGGGCTTTGGAACATTGCCAAAAGCAATACAATTTTATGAGTTTGGTCCTTTCAACAGCCACATTAAAATTGTATATGTAAGTAAAAGTAGCCCGAGGAAATTAAATGATTTGTTTGTTTACCTCATCAAAATGTTGAGACTAATGCTCAAATTGTTTAAACTGTCTATTTATTGCCATTGTTTTCCGTGCATCTAGGCACCTATCAATTTTTTATGAGTTGATGTGGTCTAATAGGATCTAACTTAATTAATAAGTTATTGGACATTGCTCGCCTTGATGCCTTGAAGCAATCGCTCATCTATTCCTACTCCTGCAAACTCAGCTCTGATCATAAATTCATGATCACGGCATGATTAGTATTATTATTTGTCACCTTATACTTAAAGAGGAATTTTAACAAAAAAGGGGAAAAAAATAAATCAATACATTGCAAAGTGAGAAGTTAAAAAATAGCAAGAAGTTTTGAATCAGGATGATACCATTTATTGGCTAACTTCAAAGACTCTTATTCTTTTAAGTTAGCCAATAAATGGTATCATCCTTATTCAAAGCTCCTTGGTTTACTGATGGCTAACAACACGGTATAATACTCTACTGTTAAAAAATAGATGATAGATCAAGAAATGATTGATATTCACCATGTAATTTGCTCATATTGTCTGACCCACAATCAGTCTGCACATAATCATCTCTACTGCTGGTAGACATGAAAAAAAAACAGCATCAACTGCCAATATCTATAACCACGCCCACTAACAACGTGATAGGCAAAAAGGTTTTTTTTTTTAATAGATATACATATGCAGAGAGGGAGATACTGATTTATTGGTGGTTGGAAACAGCTTTTCTTTACCTTCAATGCAACAAGGCTCACAGAAAGGAAAAGGTCAGAACCTAGGTCCTGACATCACACTGTAGGAGGGGTTTCATCACAATATACAGACTCCCCCTGATGATCTATTTGAAAAAAGGGAAGATACTTCTCATGGGAAAGGGGGTATCAGCTACTGATTGGGATGAAGTTTAATCCTTGGTTACAGCTCCTCTTTAAAGGGGATATTGAGGTTGGAAATCTGAAGGATGCACACAGTTAAAAATGCAAACTTAATTAACAGCAGCCCGAAACTTGCCTGTTTTTTCCACGATAGTTCAGAATAGAACATCTGGAAAATAATTATATTGTAGGAACTTGTATCAGTTGAAACTTTTGCAACACTGCCTTATTTTAGCAGATAAGTAGTAATTAATTCATTGTCTGTTAAAGGCTGCTGCTTCAGCATTAAATGAACAGAGCTTCTTTTCTTTTCTTTTTTTTCACTGGCGTTTCTCATAGAAGCAATTCCCATTATCAATCTTGCACACTGCTTTATCTTATATATGTTTTCTGTGTACATAGCAGATTTAATCATAGGGACATAGCTTTAGATTGATCTGCCGGGACCATCTTTTCAAAATATTCACTGGAATTACATGAGACAGCCAGAGCTATCTCCACTGTAATGTTCCTTCAGTCTATTGAAACCGAGGTACATGTGTTATATTAATGTGCATCTTCTCATTTTAAACATATTGGCTTCTTGTGCCGCTCATCATACCCTGGTGTATGTATTGTCCTTGCTACGTGCATTTCATTATAGAGCACTTGATAAAAAATAGTGATGCATAGCTCTATGTGAATGCTTTTTTAGGGATGTTGGCAATAAATGCTAAAGTGTATACTAGGTTTATATTATGCAGCTATAGAGAATAGACGCAAGTATGATAATTGATTAGGATTTATTGAAGTGTTACATTGTAGTATATTCAATCAACTGCAGTACATTGTAATGCATAACATCCATAACACATACAATAATATGCAAAGCATCTATTCTTGGTGCAACGCTGCCCCGATGGTTTCAGCACCAGTGCTGTGTGGCTAATTTTGGGCGCCAGAAGTTTCAGGCGGACGCTGCACAAATCAGCTTAAAGGACACCCGAGGCGAAAATAAACGAATGAAATAAACGATTGTAGCTATCTTCCTTCTTCTAAAATTTACTTTTTAAGATATTTCACAGTTTTATTTTATGTTTAAATCTACTTTTCAAGTTTTAACTGTTTTATTGCCTTTGCTCAATGACACATTCATTGAAGTATGTCGGAGCTAAAATCTATGAACTGTTGACCCTATTTATCTCTTTCCTGCTTTTCTGCTAGGAAAATGTTTTATATTTGGAATTTTTATCAGTGAGGGTCACGCTGTAGTCACTTTGAGTCAGGATTTACATACTTAACAGGACTTACATATTTAACTCTTTCAGGCAAAGAAAGAAAAAAAGGAACACCACATAGTTATTTGTATACTGGGCACTGTACATACACATGTTTATCTCATCATGTCACATGTCACCTCGGGTATCCTTTAAAACAAAGGTAATTCAGCCGCCGGCAATAGCTGGTGTCCGGATTACCCCCCCTCCCCCAAGTTGCTACAACTGGGAATAGAAATATTATTTAGCATGCGCAAGGAGTTCGTGCAAGAGCAGGGTGAGCCATCTTTTGGCTTCACCCTGCGCCAAAAACACGCGCGCCAACAATGAATGTATGCAATAATAAGACAGCCTCCCAATTCTGAATACCATCAAAACATGTTTATTCCCTGTCACATGTACACTAAGGCCTCTTTCAGATGCATGAATGAACTGCGTGGTTGCTGAGCAGTTCAGCATCCTTTCTGCCACCCACTTGTGTGCAATTTAAATGCAGCCAAACTGCAGTGGTTGTAACACCCTGTGTGTTAGTGCTTGCATTACCCAGCAGCAGGGGGCTGCAACATGTCTCATCTGAGCATAGCTGTGGCCACGCTCACATGTGACTACATGGGGGTGCTACCTGTCCTGCACAAGTAGTGGAGTAATAACAAGTACCCAGATGGTGCATCTGAAAGAGGCCTTATTTCAGCAGTTAGTATTCTACACAAGTGCTTAATAAATAGTGTATAACCAACCATAGGTATTAGGAATCTAGCCTGTCAAGCATCAGTGTGTGTCATCCTCCTGACCCTTTGAATCAACTATTTTAGTTTTTATGACTTTTATCAATAGCTAATTATGTGTATTGTGGTGGTTCACATAAGCAGATGCACATGAAAGGAAAAGGCCTTGGTCATCATAACTAGAGACACACATGTCTGTGTGCATTGTGGCAGATAGGCATATGCTTTGCAATGCTTTTTGGTGCTGTGCATTGTGTTCAGAAAATCAAATTTGCATTCATTAATTTGCACTACGTGATTTACTTAAAGAACAATTGTAATGAGAGGGATATGGAGGCTGCAATATTTATTTCCTTTTAAACAATACCAGTTGCCTGGCTATTCTGTTGATCCTCTGCCTCTAATCCTTCTAGCCATAGATCCTGAACAAGCATGCAGCAGATAAGATGTTTCTGACATTATTGTCAGATCTGACAAGTTTGGCTGCATGCATGTAGAGATGGCCCGAACGGTTCGCATGCGCGTGAACAACGTGGGTTCACATTCGCGTAGAAACATAAACTTTATGCGAGTTTGACCTGCCCCTATACTACATCATCAGGTTAAACTTTGACCCTCTACATCACAGTCAGCAGACACATGGCAGCCAATCAGGCTGCACTCCATCCTGGAGCCTCCCCATCTATAAGGCAGCAGCGTTGGCCATATTCTCACTCTGTGTGCTGCTGTATTAGTGAGAGAAGGGAGCAACATTGGAGAGATAGGGAAAGCGATAGTTAGGAGGTCTGTTAGCTTGCTCCTTGCTGATATTTATTTGCTGAAAAGCACCCCAAAACAGCTCTTTTGAGAGCTAATCTTCTTGTAATGTGTTTTTTTGTGTGTTATAGCTGAATTATCGCAGATTTGTTTCTGTTTTAAAAAGGAAAATTACACCAAGCTTCGCTGCTTTTTTTAGTAGGAGGGCTTTTTGGTATCTTTTATCCTCCCATACATTCTTGGTAGTTTGGGTCACCCTGAGCTGCTTGGTTACTCTGTTGTACTGGTCCAAGCCCTATCTAATACAGCCATATCATTTCCTGCTATGTACTGATGAGGACCAAATGTCTGAAATAGGCTGGCACATGTGGGTTTGATATGACTGTGTAAAACTTAAAGTTCTAGGCTTGCTTGACTTACCAAGAGTGAATAGGAATAATTTGCGTATTTAGTAGTGGTGCATTGTGGGTAATCACAAATGTTCACTTACAGCTGAATCATTGCAGATTTCCTTCTGTTTTAGGAAGGCAAATTACACCAAGCTTTGCTTTTTGTAGTAGGAGGTCTTTTTGGTCCCTTTTATCCCCCTATACATTTCAAGTGGTTTGGGTCACCATGAGCTGCTTGGTTACTCTGTTGTACTGGTCCAAGCCCTATCTCATACAGCCGTATCAGTCTCTGCCATGTCCTTATGAGTGCCAAAAGTCTGAAACAGACTGTCAACATGTGGGTTTGATATGATTGTGTAAAATTTAAAGCTATATGCTTACTATACACCAGCGGCTCTGGATGCTTGCTTGGCTTACCAAGGGAGAAAAGGGGTAGTTTGCATATTTAGTAGCAGTGCATTGTGGGTAACCACAAACGTTCACTTATAGCTGAATTATTGCAGATTTCCTTCTGTTTTAAAAAGGCAAATTACACCAATACAGTGTGCGGCATTGCAGGAAGTGACGACAGTGGAACGCACAATGGAACATGGAAGAGGTGAGTCATCCCCGCCCGCTGCCTCTTACTAATAGTGGCGGCTGCTACTGTGCTTAAGCAGGAGGGGAAGTTCACATGGGGGACCCAGGTGAGGGGGGGGGGTCCTGCTGAGCTTAAGCTGGAGGTAGAGCACACATGGGGGACCCAGTTGAGGGGAGATCCAACCCCCCACCGCTGTGCCCAACACCCCCTTCCTGCCCTCTACCCTCTTATGTGGCATATGCTACGCCGCGGGTCGGCTATTATATATATACTCAGCTAAAGGATTATTAGGAACACCTGTTCAATTTCTCAATAATGCAATTATCTAATCAACCAATCACATGGCAGTTGCCATTTGCTTAAACGCATTTAGGGGTGTGGTCCTGGTCAAGACACTCTCCTAAACACCAAACTGAATGTCAGAATGGGAAAGAAAGGTGATTCAAGCAATTTTGAGCATGGCATGGTTGTTGGTGCCAGATGGGCCGGTCTGAGTATTTCACAATCTGCTCAGTTACTGGGATTTTCAGGCACACCATTTTTAGGGTTTACCAAGAACGGTGTGAAAAGAGAAAAACATCCTGTATGCAGCAGTCCTTTTGGCAAAAATGGCTTGTGATGCTAGAGGTCAGAAGAGAATGGGCCAAATGATTCAAGCTGGTGGAAGAGAAACGATGACTGAAATAACCACTCGTTACAACCGAGGTATGCAGCAAAGCATTTGTGAAGTCACAACATGCACAACCTTGAGGCGAATGGGCTACAATAGCAGAAGACCCCACTGGGTGTCACTCATCTCCACTACAAACAGGAAAAAGAGGCTACAATTTGCACGAGCTCACCAAAATTGGACAGTTGAAGACTGGAAAAATGTGGCCTTGTCTGATGAGTCTCAATAGAGTCAGAATTTGGCATAAACAGAATGAGAACATGGATCCATCATGCCTTGTTACAACTGTGCAGGCTAGTGGTGTAATGGTGTGGAGGATGTTTTCTTGGCACACTTTAGGCCCCTTAGTGCCAATTGGGCATCGTTTAAATGCCACGGGCTACCTGAGCATTTTTTCTGACCATGTCCATCCCTTCATGACCACCATGTACCCATCCTCTGATGGCTACTTCCAGCTGGATAATGCACCATGTCACAAAGCTCGAATCATTTCAAATTGGTTTCTTGAACATGACACTGAGTTCACTGTACTAAAATGGCCCCCACAATCACCAGTCTCAACCCAATAGAGCATCTTTGGGATGTGATGGAAGGGGAGCTTCGTGCCCTGGATGTGTATCCCACAAATCTCCATCAACTACAAGATGCTATCCACTCAATATGGGCCATCATTTCTATAGAATGCTTTCAGCACCTTGTTGAATCAATGCCACGTAGAATTAAGGCAGTTCTGAAGGCGAAAGGGGGTCAAACACTGTATTAGTATGGCATTCCTAATAATCCTTTAGGTGAGTGTATATGTGTATGAGTGTATATATGTGTTTATATATACAGGTAGTCCTGGTTTAAAGACGCCCGACTTACGAACGACTCGCCAATATGAACGGACTCTAATCTACAGTCCCTGTCTCGTTCTTTAACTGGGGACTACCTGTATATATATATATATATATATATATATATATATATATATATATATATATATATATATATATATATATATATATATATATATATATATATACTACATTTTCTATTATTATTATTATTATTATTTTCACCTCAGCACCAGAGTTGTGGTGGTGTTATTCATAAGTCAATGAGTCACATTAGGATGTGGGAATCCTGAAGTGCCTGTTTGTGTGTGTTTCCCATTATGTTAAGATAAGAATGGCTACATTTTGAAGCATTAAAAATGACTTACATGAAACAGCAGGGAATTTTGAGTCATGATGATACCATTTATTGGCTAACTAAAAAAAAAAAAAAAGCTTTTGGTTAATAAGCATTCTTCAGACAAAATGTTAGAAGCCAAAGCTTTTATACATTTATAGGACACCTGAAGTGAGAGGGATGAGGAGGCGGCCATATTTATTACCTTCTAAACAATAATAGTTGCCTGGCATACTGTTGATCTTTCTGGCATCAGTAGTGTATGAATCACACCTGAAACAAGCATGGGGCAAATCCAGTTACACTTCAATTATCTAATCTGCATGCTTGTTCAAGGTCTATGGTTAAAGTATTAGAGGAATAGGATCAGCCAGGCAATTTGCATTGTTTAAAGGAAACCTGAGATGTGTAAAAGGGCGGTATTTATACTTACCTGGGGCTTTCTCCATCCCCATGAGGTGTGTGGGCTTCGCCGTCTCTGGCTGCTCCATTCTGCCACTGTCTTGTCCAGTAATCTTGCCGGCCATGCTGACTGGCCGCAGCTGGCCAGATGACCAGAGAGCGGCAGAACGGAATGGCTGAAAAGGACGGTGAGTGAGCTTATGCACATCATGGGACTGGAGGCAGCCCAAGGTAGGCATAAATTAAGCCCTTTTACACATTACAGGTACACTTAAAAAGGAAAAAAAATATGGCAGCCTCCGTATCCCTTTCACTTCAGGTGTCTTTTAACATTAGAAGGAGGTACATAGATTATTTTTGCAAATATATACAAGTAATAAGTAAATATAAATAAGTGTCATTCATTAATTATGCATTAATTATGGCAGCACATAAAAGGGATTCTTGCAAGGATGGTCATTCACTAATCCCTCAAGTGCTGTGAGGTATTTATCAGAAATATATAAGACTGCTTGTTTACTTAATCCTTACATACCTAGGACTCGGGCTGACCTGGAGAAATCATAAACTCAGAGTTCTCAACTTCAATTAGAAACAATCAATACAATACATACCTGTCACTTGTGAGTGTTATTCTGTCATCATTTCTTTATTCTGTCATAATTTCTTTGGAATAAACATAACTGAGCTTTAGTTTCTGGTGTGGTGTCCACCCTACTTGACTTTAGCTGAATGTGTTCCCGAGGTACAGGTCTTCTTGCACACAAACTGGTTCATCATAGGTGCTCCTTCATGCCATAGACAGTTACTAATTAAATTCTATCAACATCATACCAGCATAAAAACTAACACTTTTTATGTTATTTTTTGTTTTTGTTTTGCAAAATAAATAAATCTGTGTACCTCCTTCTGATGTTAAATACTGAATAAAAGCTGTGTGTGTTCTAACATTTTGACAGTCTAGAGGAGATGATCTAGAAGGATCTACACCCTTGCTGGTTCTCAGATGAACATTGTTACTGCCCACCTCATTAATATTAATTGTCAACATCTTTTAGAGGACATAGATAAATATCTTTATGTCAATAACCATTCAATCAAAAGGTCTACATAGTAAATGCAAAGCACAGTATATGAACATAGAATTCAATTATAGATATTTCAATTCCCAATAGAATTGCACCAACACTATAAAAATATTCTGATGCCAGGCTTCCTTGTTCTAAAAGATTGTACTGTGGCTTAAAGTGACAGTGAAGCAAAAACAAAAAAAACCCTTATGAAATAATGAATTGTATATTCTAATTAATTCTATTCTAATTAATAGAATATTGGTAGCAAAGAAAAGGAGTCTCATATTTTTATTTTCAGTTATATAGCTTTTTTTTAATAGCATTGCATTATTATGTCATATTTGCAGTTTACAAACGAAACTCTATTTTAAACTATAAAACAAAGCAGAGCTAATTTCCCTTTGAACATTCCTACAGTACAACCTTATCGAAAGCTGTCTCTCACTGTTTCTCTGATGTATAAGTGCTTCAGAAAACAAGGATGTCTTGGACTCAACTTGGGTCAAAGCGTTCAGAAAAGCTCTTTTGCATAGATAACAACTAAAGTTTCTTAAAGGCACGTACACACGTCCAACTTTTCTAACCAACTTGTTGTCCAACCTGTCGTTTGAACAACAATTTGGACGTGTGTATGCATAGTCGTACGACTGATAACATCTGTTTTGCCCGATCCACCTGGCAAATCAGTTGGACCAACTGTCGTTCAAATGACTGACAGGCCTGTACGTGTGCACAAACGATCAGCGGTCGTTTGACAAACTAACACATCAGCGCATGTGTGTAGAGGTGCAGGATACCAGAATTTCTACCAACGTGATGATGCTGACGCATGTCTTTTATGACTGAGCGTCCAGTCTGTCAGACGACATATAAATACGTTTGTTGAACGTGTGTACGTGATGTTTAAACGACATGTTGTTTGCCTGAAAAATTGTTTAAACTACCGTTCCAAATGATAATCAGGCATAAAGTTGATTGTGTGTGCACACCCTAATTCTTCCTGTCCTGGAAAACATCAATATGAGACTATTTTCTCTGCTACTAGTATTCTATTTCTTAACTGTATTACACATATAATTCATTATATATTTTTTCCCTTCAGTGTCATATTAAAGCGGACCCAAAACAAACATTTTTTTAATTCCAAAATATTTAGTTGCACCACTCTGACACATACAAAGATAAATAAACACTCCTTCAAGTCTCTGAGCATTTCACTGCATGCTTTTCACCCTCCTCTTTTCATAGCTAGGGTCATACAGCTGGCAGCCATTACTTCTGAGCTTAGTAGGAGGTTTTAGATCATGTGTGTTTGTCATCAGCTACCCTCCCTCACAGGGGCGTTGTCTATGTGAAATCTCACACAAGCTAAGATCACCTCCCCTGTGACATCATCAGTAGCAGCCTGTGGTTTGTTTTTGTTTTTTATCTCCTCCACCAGTCTGCCGGATTTTGTCCCGGCAATATGAAAGGAAGGGAGGGGTTCTTCCAATAAATGTAACATATTTTATATTTGTCATCATGCAGCTGAAAAAAGGCTGCTATTTATTATTATAAGTTAGAAAATAGATTTTATTTCTGAAATCTTGTTTTTTTTATTTGGGTCCACTTTAAGTACAGTTTAAAGGCATAGACATCAGTGTAGAGAACTTTGTTATTTAGGGTCATAATAGCTTAACTAAGATACTGAGCTGATTTTCTGAGCATACACAGAGTCCCTTTATTAAGCAGAATACAGGCATTGCTTTACTATTAAAGATGGAAAACTGTTGCATCCTTTTTTAAAGCTAGGCATCTAACTGTTATTATTGTTGTGGCTGGATGGTGTAATGGTTAAGGGCTCTGCCTCTGACATGGGAGACCAGGGTCCGAATCTTGGCTCTGCCTGTTCAGTAAGCCAGCACCTATTCAGTAGGAGACCTTGGGCAAGTCTCCCTAACACTGCTACTGCCTTGAGAGCACGTCCTAGTGGCTGCAGCTCTGGCGCTTTGAGTCCGCCAGGAGAAAAGTACGATATAAATGTTCTGTGTTTGTTTGTTGTTTGTTATTATTGATACTGAGAACAATATTCTGCCCCTTGTCCCTTTTCCCTGCTTCTTTTCTCCATAGCTCATTGCCATAGCATACAGACTTTAAAACACAAATCTCAACCAAAATCTCAGTTTTTCAATACAATCCAATATTATATCTACGAAGACAGTTCTGCTTTGGAAAGAAAAATTGCTCTTTTTTTTAATAAATAACCTTCATATATTTAAAAGCAGAAGAGAAACATTGAATTAGATCTATTAATCTTTTAATTAAAAACATTAAAGAAGAGCCTAAGAGGATGTTCTTGTTGCAAGGAATTAATATGTAAGATTACTGTGGGCAAAAATTGGTTGCTTGAGAATATCCTTTGTTTTACTATTAATGTTTCCTAATTAAACTAATTTATGCAGCGTTCTAGACAATGCAATTCGTATACGTTGTTTAATTACCAGCTCTTTTCATTTACTATTCCCTTCTTTCTGTCACACTTGTAGATAAAAATCACACTATTGTGAATCAACGAGCCACAAATGAAGCCTAAAACATTATCTTTATAGGAGTAACACGGAAACATAATTGAATTAATAAACTATTGCTACACAATGGAAATATGGTAACATTCAAATTTTAATATCGTCATGATGAAAAAGGCACTTACTGAATAGCATTGTAATAAATCAATAAGGTAAAAGCAATTATTATTGTAAACATTTCCTATGGACAAACTGTACTTAGATTCACTGACTAAAGTCCAGCCAATCCAGAAGTCCATGGATCCATATTTCTTTCCCTTCGCCTTAAAGCGGATCCGAGATGAAAAACGAACTAGATGGTTTAAACAGCAAATCTGTCTGCATACTGCTTTAATAGAATATGTTTATTTCTTCCTTTGATTCAATGACAACAGCCATGTTGTTTGTAAACATTACACAGAGGCAGGCTTATCTGCACCATCAGCACTCAGACTGAAAAAACCTAATCCCCCCTCCTCCTCCTCCTCCTCCCCTCTGCCTCTGAAATCTCTGGCTAGTAATACCTCCCCCTCCTACTGCCCAGACTGAGCTCCCATGAGCCCTTGCTACTGCCAAGGCTCTCTGAAAACTGTGGGTGGGGCTTATTTAGTTTATAGGGAATTAGAGTATTAAAACAAAAACAAAAAAGTATTTGGCTTGAGGAATGCCCTATAAACAATAGGAAAGGAACGCAACTATGCAATGAGTAAAAGTTGATCTCGGATCCACTTTAACTTAAATGTTTACATTGGACCTAAGTCACAATGGAAAAAGGCGTGCACAAGCGACTCCATGCTACTGTACAGGTGCGGGCTGCACTTTGCACCTACGCAGTACAGCCATGTTTGTACACAGAGAAGGGCATGGCTGCGAGAAATCTTTTGCTTTAATGACAAAAGTTGTTTAGAGTGTCCCAGCACAGGACTGGTGTAGGGAGACCTGGACCATTCATCGGCTTACCCCTACTGAGGAGAGTACCTATTTTCCTTTTCTTTTTTTCTTTTTTTTTTTGGGGGGGGGCACTTTAAAAACCATAGCCCACCATATATTTCTAAATGATGTAAATGATCTATATATGACTTCATGGATTACCTGTGACCTGCAATGTACCACTGGATATTGCAACAAATGTTGACATTGCCTTTATGAAATATCAAATGCAGCTGATATGAAGAGAAAAAAAGTGTTTGTTAAAGGACCACTGTTGCTCAAATCTTAAAATTTAAAATATATATATATAAACACATATAAATACAGTTGTGTTCAAAATTATTCAACCCCCACTGAAATTTAGTGTTTTGGCCAGTTTGACATTGATTTTGATCATTTCAGTCATCTTGTTTACAATTAAATCAAAGAGGCACTTGTAAGTCAGACAAATATAACATAACATTTATAATGAAATAACCATAAATGTCTTTTCTGTGCTCACATCATTATCAGTTTTATTCAAACCACGATTGCCCCCCCCCCCCCCGCCATGCTTCACAGTAGGCAAGGTGTTCCTTTCTTCATAGGCCTTGTTTTTCCTCCTCCAAACATAGCATTGATCCATGGGCCCAAACAGTTCTAATTTTGTTTCATCAGTCCACAGAACACTATCCCAAAACTTTTGTGGTTTGTCCACATGACTTTTGGTATACTGCAGTCGATTCTTTGGAGACAGCAAGGGGGTGCGCCTGGGAGTTTTGGCATGGAGGCTTTCATTATGCAGTGTGCGCCTTATTGTCGGAGCTGAAATTTCAGTACCCACATCTGACAAAACTTTTTTCAGTTCCTCAGTCAGCATCTTCTTTCTGCCACTACCAGGTAGCATTTCAACAGTGCCTTTGGCCTTGAATTTGCAAATGATGCTTCCTATGGTGTCTCTTGGTATGATTAACATCTTTGCAATCTTCTTATAGCCATTGCCCTTCCTGTGAAGAGAAATCACCTCCTCTCTTGTCTTTCTGGACCATTCTCTTGACTTCACCATGTTTGTAAACACACCAGTAAATGTCTAGAAGGAGCTGAGTATCACAGTCATTTTAAATCTGCCTATTTGGTGCTTATTATGCTTGATTGCTGCTCGTTAACATCCACAGGTGTTTTCAATACCTGAAAACACTTGAATGAACCTCTGTTCTTAAGAGTGGTAGTCTTTAAGGGGTTGAATAATTGTGTCAATGAACAAATCACAAAAAAAAAACAAAAAACATTTAATACTGTATTACAAAAACATTGATGTCATTTTAGTTGCATTTGGTTCTTTAAAAAGTCTTTGTAAGATTTTATTCTGAACACAATTACAAATGTACACTAAATTCCCTAAAACCCTTTACAGCATTGGGGGTTGAATAATTTTGAAAACAAGTGTAAGAACAATGTTTCTTCCAAAGTAAAATGAGGCATACATTACTTTACTCCTGTGTTGCTGTCACTTACAGTAAGTACCAACAGGTTTTTGGCTAGTCCATCTCTCCATAGGGGATTCTCAGCATGGCCTTTATTTTTAATAAAGACAATGCCTGAAAAAAAAATTATATAAAGATGCTTGCCAGCCTCCCTGCTCACAGTACATTTTTTGGCAGTTGGACGGAGCAACTGTCATTCACTAAGTGCTTTTGAAAATAAAGAAAACCCTGGTATCCCCCCATGAGGAGATGGGCTATTTAAAAAACCTGTTGCTTCTGTCAAATTTCTACTACCTACTGTAAGTGACAGCAACATGGGAGAAAAGTCATTTATGGCTCATTTTACTCTGGAAGAAACATACTTCTTATCTGTATATGTTTACAAGATTTTCACAAAAGTTCTCCTTTAAGCAAGGGAGTTACAGGGAAGTACTGTATTAAAACAACTGTAAAATCACAATTTTTAGAACAAGTTTGTTAAATTCAGTATTTTTATTGAATTTGATGACTTAGCTATTAAAAAATAAAATGATAGTGTGTGTGGTTGCCTTACCACCCGTTCTGTATGTTACTATTATTTCTGGTTATGTGAAACGACAGGCCTCCCATGTTTATTCTGAACAATTCAGAGTCAGAAGTGAAGTCAGAAGCAAGATGCAGGATCAGAACTGGGAATTAGAGTTTCAAGAATCAACAACACAGAAAACAGGTTGTCAGATATGAGCAGCACACAGAGGCTTGCAAACTGGAGGATTTTGTCAATGCTTCACGGAAGGAAAAAGCCCTATACAGGGGGCTCACAGCCAGGTATTCTGAATGATAAAAGCCCAAAATGCAGACAAAGGGCACCTGCTGATGGGGGGCGGGGGAGGGGGGGCAGTACAAGTAATCTAAACAAAGATACCTCTCATGGGTAACACAGGAAGCTGCACGTATGCCATTCAATACAGCAAAGGGTTGCATCAGTCTGGAATTTAATGCTATATCTAAGCGAAGCAAGGGGTTTTAAGTGTCCTGATATTACCCTCTCCTTAAGAAGTAGCCCCAGGACTCTCTGCATTACTCCCTACAATATAAGACAAAGTCTCTGGCCTCTATGAGAGTATTCGCAATCGCAAACCAAAAACACCAACAAGCTTTGTCTGGGAAAGATTAACACTGATGTCAGCAAAACACTGCAGAACTATAGATTACTGGGGCACCACTGAGACGCAAAAAGTTCTTTTGCATTGAAAAAAAGGGCTGGCAAAAAGAAAGACTACATATTTCACAAGGGAACAAGTTCCCAAGAGAGTATGAGCCCTGGAATTACAAAGACATTTACCTTAACTGCAGGAGACTCCAGAGAGCTTGATAACAATTGTCAAGACAATTGGGTGGTGGATGAGGAAATCATGATCAGAGTCTGGGAAGAAGTAACAGGAACAACAGATGTCATCAGATGAAGCTTAACAGGATCAACCATTTTGTGGTAAGGCTGAGAAATAATAACGGGAAACACAAATGTCATCAGATGAGTCAGGATAGACTTTGGAAAACACTAATATTGCATTACTACTTCACTCCCTGTGATAAAAGGGCACATCAGTCAGATCCGGTGTTTTTGTGGCTATACTTGTTATGGGTCTGAAGATTACAATGTTTACACTTGCTTTATGACCCTTGCAAGATGGGCTCCCAGGCTGTGAAGGTCATCAGGGGCAGGCAAGGGAAAAGGTATGCATGTTGGGGGGGGGCCATCAAAAATTTGTCTGTGGGCCCCATGATTTGTTGCTACGCCCCTGCTCCAGGGACATGTGGGTGTTAACCCCGCCAAAGGACAAATCGTGAAATGTTTCATTCAAAGCACAATTATTTATAAGGTGCTGCATAAAATGCATGTGTGCAACATTCCTATCTATATATAATAGAGTAAGTGCCTCAACCTTCAAGCAAGAAGAAGAAGTAGCGCCCTGCCCCCATGGCTGGTCCAAGCAAGAAGAAGGGGCTGGTCCAAGCAAGAAGAAGAAGTAGTGTCATATCAAACCAAGGGCAAAGAGAGATAATTTGCATATTCAGTAGCAGTGCATTGTGGGTAACCACAAATGTTCACTTATAGCTGATTTATTGCAGCTTTGCTTCTGTTTTAAGAAGGAAAATTACACCAAGATTTGCTTTTTTTAGTAGGAGAGCTTTTTGGTCTCTTTCTTTATCCTCCGATACATTCTTAGTAGTTTGGGTCACCCTGAGCTGCTTGATTACTCTGTTGTACTGGTCCAAGCCCTATCTCATACAGCCATATCAATCCCTGCTATGTACTAATGAGGGCCAAGTGGCTGAAATAGGCTGTCACGTGTGGGGTTGATATGACTGTGTAAAACTTAAAGCTATAGGCATGTTTGACTTACCAAGGATGAAAAGGAACAATTTGCATATTTAGTAGTGGTGCATTGTGGGTAATCACAAATGTTTACTTATAGCTGAATTATTGCAGATTTTCTTCTGTTTAAGAAGGCAAACTACACCAAGCTTTGATTTTTTTTTAGTAGGCGGTCTTTTTGGTCCCTTTTATCCACCTATATATTCCGAGTGGTTTGGGTTACTCTGTTGTACTGGTCCAAGCCCTATCTCATACAGCCATATCAATCCCTGCCATGTACTGATGAGGACCAAAAGTCTGAAACAGGCTGTCTACATGTGGGTTTGATATCGCTGTGTAAAATTTAAAGCTATAGGCTTGCTATACACCAGTGGTTCTGGATGCTTGCTTGAGTTACTAAGGGTGAAAAGGAATTATTTGCATATTTAGTAGCAGTGCATTGTGGGTAACCACAAATGTTCACTTATAGCTGAATTATTGCATATTTCCTTCTGTTTTAGGAAGGCAAATTACACCAAGCTTTGCTTTTTTTAGTAGGAGGTCTTTTTGGTCCCTTTTATCCCCCTATACATTCCGAGTGGTTTAGGTCACCCTGAGCTGCTTGGTTACTCTGTTGTACTGGTCCAAGGCCTATCTCATACAGCCATATCAATCCCTGCCATGTACTGATGAGAACCAAAAGTCTGAAACAGGCTGTCTACATGTGGGTTTGATATGGCTGTGTAAAATTTAAAGCTATAGGCTTGCTATACACCAGTGGTTCTAGATGCTTGCTTGAGTTACTAAGGGTGAAAAGGAATTATTTGCATATTTAGTAGCAGTGCATTGTGGGTAACCACAAATGTTCACTTATAGCTGAATTATTGCATATTTCCTTCTGTTTTAGGAAGGCAAATTACACCAAGCTTTGCTTTTTTTAGTAGGAGGTCTTTTTGGTCCCTTTTATCCCCCTATACATTCCGAGTGGTTTGGGTCACCCTGAGCTGCTTGGTTACTCTGTTGTACTGGTCCAAGCCCTATCTCATACAGCCATATCAATCCCTGCCATGTACTGATGAGGACCAAAAGTCTGAAACAGGCTGTCTACATGTGGGTTTGATATGACTGTGTAAAATTTAAAGCTATATGCTTGCTATACACCAGCAGATCTGGATGCTTGCTTGGCTTACCAAGGGAGAAAAGGGGTAATTTGCATACTTAGTAGCAGTGCATTGTGGGTAACCACAAATGTTCACTTATAGCTGAATTATTGCAGATTTCCTTCAGTTTTAAAAAGGCAAATTACACCAATACAGTGTGTGGCATTGCTGGAAGTGACGACAGTGGAACGCGCGATGGAACACGGAAGAGGTGAGTCATCCCCGCCCGCTGCCCCTTACTAAAAGTGGCGGCTGCTACTGTGCTTAAGCACATGAGGGACCCAGGTGAGGGGGGGGGGGGTTTCCTGCTTAGCTTAAGCTGGAGGGGGAGTGCACATGGGGGACCCAATTGAGGGGGGGGTCACACCCCCCTCCCCGCCGCTGTGCCCAATACCCCCTTCCTGCCCTCTACCCTCTTATGTGGCGTATGCTACGCCGCGGGTCAGCTAGTATTCTATATTTACATAGCACTTTTCTCCTGTTGGACTCAAAGTATATAAGTGTGTAATATTAATAATAATGGGTATGAAGGAGCACCTGCACAATTAACCACTTCAGCACCACAGGCTTACACCCCCATAGTGACCAGGCCATTTTTCACAAAGCAGTGCTGTGCAGCTTTGGCAGCGTGCTGCACAGCCATACAACTTAGCACAGAAAGTAGTCTTACCTCCTTTTCTTGTCCTTAACAGGACATTCTTTTGGAGATCACTGCTGCGATCATTTGTTTTTAATTTTTTTTAAAAAGCATTTTCCCTCCCTCCTCCCTCTCCCTCTCCCTCCCACCCCCATTCCCCATACTAAATTGACATAGGACGGTGATCTGTCCTTTTCCCCGCTTCTCATAGGCTTCAGCCTATGAGAGGGCTTTCAATGTGAGCCGCTCTGAGGGACAGCCGAGAATCCCCTTTACAGCGCTGCGCTAGATCGCAGCGCTGTACAAATGTAAACAAAGGTGTTTTTTCCCATTTCATTTACTAACAGCCTGCTAGCTGCCATTGCGGCTAGCAGTCTGATCTTGGAGCGGAGCTACGTGACTCGACAGGGAACGATCATGCATGCATGCAATCATTGCTAATCTACGCCTCCAGGACTTGACGCCTATTGGCATTAGACGGTCCTGGGGCTACCACCTTGCAACAACCAATCAGCGTTATGCAGTCATAAGGTGGTTTAAGTCATCAGAGTCTTTTTTTTTCTTACCAATGAAGAATGTTTAAAACTTCAAATAATAAACACACGTGCATACAAACCAAGAAGCAGAGAGAGGGGTTTGATGTGAATGCTGAAGTGCTAGTTATGCTATTCCAAAATAAACATTTGCTGATATAGTTATGTGTTGTTGATATATTTACACATGAAGGCTTCAGCGATTTCAGAACCACTTTTATACTTATCAACGCTATGCACAGTAGCACACTCTGCAACCTCTTGTACCTGAGTTTCAAGTCTATTTAGATCATAAACCACTAAGCAAAATGATTTTCTAATCGGAAACATGCTAACAAAAATCTGGCTGCTGAAAATATTGTTACGGCTGAAAGACTTTGAGCAGGAAAATATCCAATGATTTCTTTAAGAGTATATCTTTTAAGCAACAGTTCTTTCTCTAAATAGATGGTTGTATTTTTGTGTTAACAGCTTACTCATTTTGCATATTGCTTTTAAAATCATTATGCTTGGAGAACCTTTCTCATTTACACATTGTTTATTTTTCTCTAGAAAAGATCCAAAACCCAAATTTTGTGGTAATCCAATGTCAACATTGCACAATGAAAATGTGTATTAATGTGAACTTGGTATTTAAAAAGGGAACCTTAACTCTAAAAAAAAATGAGTTTCACTTCCCTGGGGGATCTATCAGCCCCCTGCAGCCGTCCTGTGCCCTCACAGTCAGCAAATAGGAAACTAGGTGGCGGCGGGGGACCAGAGGAGCCGTGAGTGACTGTGAGGGCTCAGGATGGCTGCAGGGGGCTGGTAGATGCCCCTGGTAAGTGAAACTCCATTTTTTCTATGTTTTATGTTCAATTGATCAGTTTCATTCCACTTAAAAGATACAGGCCCATATGCAATTCACTTTGTCTCCTGAGTTTTCTCCTTAGGGCTCTTTCACACTACAGGCAGCGGTAAAAGGCTAAAACGCTGCGTTTTGGCTGCAGGCGTTTTGAAGGCGTTTTTAAGGCATTTTAACGCCAATACATCACTATCAATTGTAATAAGAAATGCTGCGGTAGGCCCAGAAAAAGCGCCTGGGAGCGTAGAAACGCAACGCTCCAAAACGCGGCGTTAGATGTGAAAGGTAAAATGAAAGTCTATAGACTTTCATTTTACCTTGGAAAACGCTCACTTTGGCTGTGGCGTTAAAACGCCGAAAAAGCCCTTTAGTGTGAAAGGGCCCTAAGTGATATTTTCACAACTTGTCAATATAATGCCCTTTAAGCCACCAACATGCAAGAAAATACTCAAAATAAAATTGATTGTACTTTTTTGTCAACTTTTGAGTACTTTTTTAATTGTAAAGATGAAAATTATATCCTAGGAAATCACTCATGAGAAAAAGTGATTTAAAAAGTAAGCTTTTTGAGAAAATGGGGCATATTCACAAAAGTTTGATACATGTCACCATTAATTATACCAACAAGGTAACACAGATTGTGCAAACTCCTAGGTAAAGCGTTTTTAGAGTAACAAGTTGTTTGCAATAGTGTAATGTGCATTACCCAATAAACACTCATATTACCTGGGTAAAGCAGGTTATGCTAACTGCTCAACGTATGCTACTTGTCAGCATCATTAATGGTAATATTGGTGCACACCCTGCGCACATTATCAACTTTCCCAAAGGTTTGTGAATAAGTAGATGTAGGGGTCTGATGTAAAGGTCTAAGCTGTCTCCAAATGTTCTATGCTGATCCACTAAGCCAACATATGGTACCATTTAAAACATACAACACTCTGCTACAATGTGTTAGGATTCATACACATGTTAGATGGTTCTAGACTAAGGCAGCCTTACAGCCCTAAGTGCTGGACAATCTTATCTGAGTGCAGACCACAGCAATTGTTTTCCTCCTCATCTCTTCCACTCCCTTGTGCATCACTCTGCTGTACCATCATCCTGCCACCATAGCAATAGAATGTGTCACTAGCCTGCGGGCTATCGACAAATCTGTACAACACTTACTGTAGCTCTAAAATGTTGGCTAGGGGATTGAGATAGTTCTTATTCATGTGCAATGTTACCACCTCCAGGTAGCATGAGAGACAGCACATTTTAAATGATATGGACAGATTGTGTAGGTAAGCCCTTACACTAAATGGAAGTTGTAAAATTGGCAAATCTTTGGCCAATCAAAATTGGATATGTGTATCAAGGTTTAGGGTAGAAAGGAACAGATGTTGTGCAGTAGGAAAAGCTGCTACTTTGTCTTAAGCCATATACACATGCTAGACAGATTTTATTTTTTTGCCATTTGGTTCTGTCTCTGCCAAGAATCTAACATGGGTACAGCAGCCCCAACCCTCCCTGATGTGTCACCAAGAGATCTGGACTGGCAGATCAACTCAACTCCAGGCCAAGAGCAGTGTCCTCCTCCTCACCCTTTCCACTCTGCCTTGCACAGTGTGTTATGCACCCCCGTAACCTGGTGGCTTGCAACACGTCTGTACAGAACTAAGCCCAGAATTGCAGCTCGAGGATTCAAGTCCCAATGCCTGCTGGTGACAGTAGCCATTCATGTGTACATACCTTTATACTCGGGTTTAAATCAGGTCTATGCAGTCATGAACCTTACAGGGAACCTTAACTGAAATAAAGTTTCACTTACCTGGGGCTTCCCCAAGCCCCATGCAGCCGTCCTGTGCAGGTCCTTGACAATGCTCTGGTCACCAGCCGTGGCTTAGCTTCATTTTTGGCTGACTGAGAGTCGGCAGGCAACAGCTCCTGTGCCGCCCTCCCATCATCAAGAGCAAGGTTTATTCTCACTGTGCCTGCACAGGACACTCTTTACGACAGGATGCATGCAGAGGCAGTGTCCCACCAACTCTCAGTTGCCCGAAAATAAAACTAAGCAGCGGTGGGGGACTGGAACATTGCCAAAAACTGGTGAGGGCACAGGATGGCTGCAGGGGGCTTGGGGAAGCACCAGGCAAGTGATATTATTTTTTTTAACTCAGTTAAGGTTTCCTTTAAAGAAAATACAAGGTTTTTAGTGCATAAAAATATGGACATATGTAATTGTTGCTCACAAGCTGATTGCAATTATAGTGATTATAGTCCTTTAGTATGATAAACAGACACAGTACCGAACAATGGTAAGCCCCCTTTCCTCTCCTGTATCTTATAGGAAACAGGCTAATATGTATTGCATTCACAAGAGTGGGAAAAATTCTCACCAGGGAGGAAGTAACAGGTGGTAAGTGTTACAAAATAATCAGTAATGTATATCAAAATCATAATTGAGCTTTAGAAATCCAGCATACCATGAGACTCTACTATTCCCACTATGTTGCCTCTCATGCTGGCTGCATTAAATCCGTAGCTTAGAGTTTACCAGAAATGCTAGCATTAACTACATTCAGAATGCCATTGTGAAGGAGATGCCGTATTTAATGATAAACTCCAGCTTTTCTGCATCACTGATTGCCACAGGTTTTCAGTCCTTGTCATGAAATAAGAACATGGCGAGATAAGATAGTTCAGAAAGGAAAGCAGCTTTAGTCAGCAAATAATCCCGAGCTTGGAAGAATTTTGACATAAAAATGGTTTTCCTGAAAGTAGATGTGCCTAGAGTACTGTATGTTCCCAACACTTGTTAATCCTCTGCTTTTCCTTCAAAACAACTGTAACACTTTAAACTTTCATCTCAACTCTTCCAAAAAGTCTTCTGTTTTGTAATTTTGAGAAATGGGATTTTCTATTTCTTCACTACACATGATTTTTTTTTCTTTCTATAAAATAAAGGCACTGGAAGGAATGATGTAAAATTTACACCATGGCTTGTACTAACGTCTGATGAGCAACCAGTGATTTTAACGGGGAGATGAGAGTTCTGGAAAGTTCTTTTAGGGATGCTCATTCAGATTCCGCAGAAATGCAATTTCCGAAATTCCGATCGGAAATTGAAGTTCCGCATCGGAATGCGGAAATCGGTAATGCAAGTGCGGTAGGCGGATTTCCGTGGAAAATCTCAGAAATTTCCGCTGGAAATCGTGGAAATTCCACCCGACTTTTCTTTTTGAAAACTTTTTTTTTTGCATTTTGTTCACAAGATTCAGTTGAATAAACCCTGAAAATTTGGTGGTTCTAGGACTTAAGGGGGGGTTTGTTATTAACCACTAAAGTCAGCGGATTTTTACTGTAATGTAAAATGCAGAAAATCTGCATCTGCCTATTTTCTGCATTTTACATTACAGTAAAAATCTTCCGACTTTAGCGGTTAATAGAAAAGCCCCCGTAAGTCCTAGAAACACCAACTTTTCAGGGTTTATTAAACAAGTTTTTAAAAAGACCTTATAGTTTTTGAGAAAATCGATGTTAAAATTGGGCGGAATTTCCACAATTTCCGTTGGAAATTCCGCATTGGGAGGCGGAAATTGGTAGCGGAAAGCGGAATCGGTAATTGGCAATGGCGGAATGTGGATTTACCGCAAAATCAGAAATTGGTGTTTCCGACCATCCCTAAGTTCTTTACACCACCCCTGCAGGGGTGTAACTAGGGGGAGTATCCACCGTGGCTGCAGGAGGGCCCAGAGGAGTGGGAGGGCCCCAAATACTGACCTTCCCTTTCTCTGATACTCCAGATCAGGTTTTTACGTGGATACGTGTTATGGGTGTGAAGATCCTGATGGCCACACTTGTTTTATGACTTGTATGATAAACCTCCAAGTTAAGTCCAAACCAAGGGAGGCAAGTGAAGGGTTGTGAACAGTTAGGGGGTCCTATCAAAGTTTTGCTGGGGCACCCATGATTTGTAGTTACACCCCTGCACCCCTGTATGTTGTGCCCATGGTTTCCTGTAGGCACACTTTAACTTTTGCACTACTATTAAAAAGTTATAGAAATGTCAGACTGATATTGAAAGATATTATTTAATAGCATTCAATACATTATAAAACGTTTTGATATGTTATAGATATTTACCTGTTTCACTATTAAAACCTTACACTTTAACCTTACACTGTGAGCAGTGTGAAGTCTTCCATAAGGACCATACTGCGTCATTTTTTGCTAACATATTCACATAATAATAATAATAATAATACAATAACATTTATAAAGTACTTTTCTCCCATAGGACTCAAAGCGCATGGTTATGTCTTAGATTAAGACCAAGTTGCAGGCTGGACTGTGTTACAGAGGAAATAGTCTGGTGTTCAGTTTGGACTGGGGATGGAGCTGTGGTGATTGGGTATGGCAAGGAGTTCCAAAGTGTAGGGGCAGCATGACAGAAGGCTCTGTCTTCAAAGGTTTTGAGGTGGACACTGGGGGTGACCAAAGTATTACATCTTTTTGATCTAAGATTGTGGGGGGTGTAATGCAGTTGCAACAAGTCCTTCAGGTATCCAGGGCCCAGATTGTGCAAGGATTTGAATGTCAATAAGCCAATCTTAAACATAATTCTCAATTGTATGGGTAGCCAGTGAAGTGAGCAAAGGGTTGGTGTTATGTGGCAATGACATTAATTAAATAGTTTACATTTCATTAATATCAACAGGACTATAATCTCCACTGCCACAGCCACTGACTTAAAGTGGACTAAAATCACCCCTTTTTTGAAACAAAGATTAAAAGGAAGAACACCATAAAAACAAACAAACAACAAAAAAAGCAAAAATCATTTACACAACCTCTGTGTAAATTATTTTGCAATTCATTCATCATCGCTTTTTATGTGGAAAGTTCTTAAATTAAACGATATTGTTGACTTGTGACTGATACTAATAAGCTCCTGTGAAAATGCACGATTATGGTTTTCAGGCCTCATTATTTAATTGCCTCATGTCCTATTTCCTTTCCGGATGGCACGGCTCTGTTTTGCCTGTAACTCTCAGTTTTATTATGCTCTAGATGGGAAGTCACATGACTCTGGCCTACTTTTGCATTGGCGTTCCAGTCATTTCTGTTCTATTATTCCTTAAACATTTAAGAAGCCTTTTGTGGTTTAAATTCAGTTAAACATATTTAGCATATTTATGTGCTGCATATTTAACAGCTGAAAGGTTTTTACGATCGTCCGATAACTGTGTTTTTTTTTTTTAGGTCTTTATAATACAAAATACGCACGGTTCATCACAAACAAACGCAAAGCTTTATTGCATTAGCAGAAAACTAGGTTAAACTATTAAACTGACTTCTACTGGAACACTACTAGACTAATCTGTTTTTTTGTAATATAGATAATACATGGGTTTTACTGTCTGAAAGATATTACTAATATCCAGCCTAGCTGCTATTGTCTGGCATATTTAACACTATGAACAATTCATATTTATGTTGCCTAAGGAAAAAAAAACACTGCAACAGAGATGGGAGCTCTCCTGTCTTCGCAAGTTTCTTATCGCCATGTATCTAAATATATTTGAAGCGCAGGGAAATGTAAATCTATGAGGGATTCACAAATTAAGCACATCAGGCCTGAATGTCTTTAGATTGTGACTACAACATATGGTTTATAAATTGTAGCAGGTGGGGTAGAACAGGTGGTCAGCACAAAGCGAGGGTATTGTTGAATGCACCATGAGAAATAAAAAATTATGAAATACCAGAGCAGAAATGCTTAGTTAGAAAAGTTGCAAGACTGAAGTTATTGAAAGATAAATACAATTTTCAAGGATCTGTGGTGCCAGCACTGCTGAAAAAAGGCCTTGATTCACTAACCGCCACTAAGCCAGTTAGTGTGCCTTATCACTTAGTAGGCACAAACTACAGCGCTAACCTTATCTGAGGTTAGTGTGCCTTATCTGAGGTTAGTGTGCCTTATCTGAAATAGTGTGCCTTACCTGAGGTTAGTGTGCCTTACCTGAGGTTAGTGTGCCTTATCTGAGGTTAGTGTGCCTTATCTGAGGTTAGTGTGCCTTATCTGAGGTTAGTGTGCCTTATCTGAAATAGTGTGCCTTACCTGAGGTTAGTGTGCCTTACCTGAGGTTAGTGTGCCTTATCTGAGGTTAGTGTGCCTTATCTGAGGTTAGTGTGCCTTATCTGAGGTTAGTGTGCCTTATCTGAAATAGTGTGCCTTACCTGAGGTTAGTGTGCCTTACCTGAGGTTAGTGTGCCTTATCTGAGGTTAGTGTGCCTTATCTGAACTTAGTGCCCCTTAAGTAGCTTTGTGCACACTAAAAGATGCACAAAGCTACATCGCGCACTGCACCGTGCACAGCGTAATGCGTCGATCTTTGCGTGCGGTGCAATGATAATGTTGCACCCACTATACTATATATGATGCAACCATAAGGTCGCATAGGATGCGACGATAACTGTGCACTGATGCGCCATTTAGGTTGCATCATATGCGACCTTAAGGTCGCGTCATGTACAGTATAGCGGGTGCGATGTTATCGTGCAATGTTTTGCAGAGCGCGATGTAGCTTTGTGCATCTTTTAGTGTGCAAAAAGCTACTTAAGGGGCACTAAGTTCAGATAAGGCACACTAACCTCAGATAAAGTACACTAACTCAGATAAGGCACACTAACTCAGATAAGGCACACTAACTCATATAAGGCACACTAACCTCAGATAAGGCACACTAACCTCAGATAAGGCACACTAACCTCAGATAAGGCACACTAACTCAGATAAGACACACTAACCTCAGATAAGGCACACTAACTCAGATAAGGCACACTAACCTCAGATAAGGCACACTAACCTCAGATAAGGCACACTAACTCAGATAAGGCACACTAACCTCAGATAAGGCACACTAACTCAGATAAGGCACACTAACCTCAGATAAGGCACACTAACTGGCTTAGTGCCGGTTAGTGAATCAAGCCCAAAGTGTCCAAAATAAAACAATGTTGCAAACGTTAAGGCCCAACTCCCACTAAAATTCTAAATATACCAGCTTATAAATAAGTAAAATATCCACATATCAATACATGGATTCCGCTCAAACCAGAAAGTAAAAGAGTCCAATCTTTACTTAGACAGTCACGGACAAGGCATTATGCTCACTCGTATAAGAGCTGCAACCTCTCCTTAGTCATCGCTCTTTGACAGCTATGACTAAGGAGTGATTGCAGCTCCGATACGCGTAAGCATAACGCCTTGTCCGTGACTGTCTAAAAAAAAGATTGGACTTTTTTATGTTCTGGTTTGAGCGGATTCCTTTCATTGATATGTGATCCTTTTGTGGCTGAAACCTTATCCTGCTCCTGGATCGTTTTGGTGGGGTGCTCAGCAGGGTTACTCTCTTATTGTTAAAATATCCAAACTATACCCTTTTCTGTAGACAAGTTTTTAGTATTTAAAAATGCTGTTTAAAAAAGCCATTCTTTTCTTCTGAGTTAATTTTATCGTATGTGTCCCTTTTTACCAGCAGTAAGTATGCAGTGCTCATGGTAGGCACAAACTGCAAGAAGTGTTTTGTATTCTTGCACCATACAATTTTCGGTTCAGATTCTTGTCATGCAAGTGATCAGATTATTCAGAATTCACATTGATTTGATATAGAAAAAAGCTGCGTAGACACCTATGCATTTAAAAAACAAAATTCCAATCAGATTTCTAATTATTATTATTATTGGATATCCATAAAAAAATAATCAAAAGGACATAATCCAAGAACAATAACTAGTATTTTGATAGATATTATCCAGCGTATCTGATGTGCTTCCGATTTAGAAGAGACAGATATAAAGTCATTTTTGTAGAGATAAAAAAACAAATCTGGCACTGAATATCACTGGCAGACATACATTTACACATTTATTAATGTGTATCTGTAAGGAAAAAAGTGCCCCTATGGGGTACTCACCTCAGAAGGGGAAAGCCTCTGGATCCTAAAGAGGCTTCCCCTGTCCTCAGTCTGTAAGTTGCAGCGCTAGAACCTCCAAAATGGGGGCTGGATCTGGTCTGTGCCACTGCGCAGGCACGAGCTGTCTGCGCCTGCACAGTAGCACAGACCCAATTTGGCTCAGCTATTTCTGCCAGAACTCAAGTGGAGCAGAACTAGCATGCTTGTGGATCACAATGCTGGAAGGAGAGAAATCTCTCTCTCCCAGTGTGCTGGGAGGTGGGGGAGTGGCAAGGGGTGCAGCCAGGGAGCGAGAGCTGCCCAATGTCAGGTTTGGAAAGCCTGCAGGAATGCCCCTAGTGGGTGTTTGAGCAGGGGATCTATCTCCTCCCATTACCCTCTGAGATAGCGTCAAATATTATCGCTAATTTTGGAGGGGCTCTATTGTGGGGGGGGGGCTATAGTGCACCAGTGGAGGGGGAGGGGCAAAGAGTGGTGAAGGAAGCACAGAGGCATTTCATGAGGCAGGGAACATGCCTCTGTGTCCCATCTTCCCCCTCCCACCCCGCCTCCTTTAAGGAGGATAGGGAAAGCACAGTCCTTATGCAGTCCTAGTGTTGCCACAGATTGCTATGTACAAAATACAGGCTTTTATTCTTAATGGCATTTTTCTTTGCTTATTTACCAAATACCATGATTGCCTACAGTGCTTTTATGTAAAAAAAAAAAAAAAAAAAAACCCAAACTTTTGTGAATGTTAAAAAAAATATTTATAACATATCCTTGTGTATTGTAAATGTTTTGGAGCAGAAGCCATATCTGCTACTGAGCATGTTAACACTGCATTATTACCAATAGATGAGATTCTACTTAGTGAATTGACATATAGCCATAGTATTTGCCTAGTACAGTAAATGTGTGTATACCAATTTTTTGGTGTATGCACCTGCTGTAGTGCATGACACTCTCTGTGCTTGGTAGATACTGCTTAAAGAGACACTGAAGCGGAAAAAAAAATATGATATAGTGAATTGGTTGTGTACTATGAATAATTACTACAAGATTAGCAGCAAAGAAAATATTCTCATATTTTTATTTTCAGGTATATAGTGTTTTTTCTAACATTGCATCATTCTATAATATGTGCAGATTACACAACACTCAGCATTCAAAATGATTCTTTCAGAGCAGTCTGTGAACTAATAACCTCTCCTCTGGCAGAGAAAAAGTAAATAGTTCAATAACAGTTGAGATAATAAAAGTCAGATAACAGCCCTCTCCACGACTTTGAAAGTCGTAGAGCTTAATGGCTTGTTTGCATAGAGATAATAACTGGAGTTTCTTAACTCTTCCTGTACTGGAAACAATTAGACTGATGTATCTGATCTTAATGTTTTATTTCTTAGCTATACTACACATACAAATCATAATATCATATTTTTTTTTCCGCTTCAGTGTCTCTTTAAGTACTTGCATTGTAGACATCCACATTTTCAAATACATCACAGTAGGGAATAGACAACACACCTGGTAAAAGTACTTTGGGTAAAGAGACTAACTGTTGAGCTAAACAAATGCATGTAAATAGCTGCTGCATAATGTTCTGCAATTTATTTGTATCATTGAAGAAGGACCTCTTTAGAAGCTTCTTACATCTATAACGCTTTGAAGTGCAATTATGCTTTACAATAAGCATCATTTTACAGTAAATGCCCAAATTTCTAATGAAATTCCATTAATATGAAGGATTTTATTTTATATAGCAGAATTAAGGTCAATGCTTAACCTTTTGGGGACCGCGGGAATACGTTTCTACGCCGCTCCTGCGGCGCATCTACTCTGATCCGGCGTTGGATCTACGCCGCCGGTTCCCCGCTACCTCCCGCCGATCGGGTCTCCTGGCCGCCCGTAATTCGGCTGTCAATAGACAGCCGGGAAGTTAATTTATGCGTAAGGAGCCAGTTTCATTGGCTCCTTACCATGTGATCACTGTGAGCCAATCACAGTGATCACTGGGCAGAAAGCAACAAAGTTGCTTTCTCGCCCGCCCTCCCTGTCAGACTGTCAGCGATCTCTGATAGAGAGAGCTGCAGCTGCTGTGTCTGTGTCTCACAGACGGTTTTAATGTTAAAAAAAAAAACTATTTTAACTATTGTACACCTTTGATCCCCTCTGATCCCTTCCCAAACACCTATAGTGTTAGTGTAGTCTAGGGTCTGTATTGTATCAGTGTAGATCAGTGTAGATCAGTGTACAAAGGAGTGTAGATAGACATATATATATATATATATAGTGTAGGGGTAGAGAGTACAGTATATAGGAGTGGGTGTAGAGAGGAGTGTATATAGTGTAGTGTAGAGAGAAGTGTATATATAGTGTATATGTAGTGTAGAGAGAAGTGAATATATACTGTATACATAGTGTAATGTAGAGGAGGAGTGTATATATACTGTATATATAGTGTAGTGTAGAGAGGAGTGTATATATACTGTATATATAGTGTAGTGTAGAGTGGAGTGTATATATACTGTATATATAGTGTAGTGTAGAGAGGAGTGTATATATAGTGTATATATAGTGTAGTGTAGAGAGGAGTGTATATATACTGTATATATAGTGTAGTGTAGAGAGGAGTGTATATATACTTTATATATAGTGTAGTGTAGAGAGGAGTGTATATATAGTGTAGTATATACAGCACTGTATATATATTTCTGTGGAAAGTGACTGCATATAGGGGCCGTACCCATATACAGTTTGTGTATATACTGCCATTTCTTAAAAAGGCAGAAATGACGAAGAGGACGTACTCTCTTCAGCAGGCGTATGAACTTATGTGCCTGTCTGGTGAAAGCAGCGAGGAGGTGGACAACTCTGACTCGGAGTTTGAGCCAGTCGTCGACAGCGACACCATATCCGCTGATTCAGAAATTGAGGATCAGTCCTCTCCCCAACCAAACAGCAGCGGGAGGCAGAGAGAGACTGTCGTGACAGCCAGCCAGACAAACAGTGGAGAGAGCAGAGTACCCCCTGCAAAACGCCAGCGCCGCCACACATTGATACCAGAGGACATGGCTAATCCTGTGTGGTCACCCGCCAATTTGGAAGCAGTCGAGCAACCACCATTTACCGCCCAGGCAGGAATATCCATAGACACCACAAATTTCTCCCCAATGGATTTCTTTCAGCTGATAATATCGGATGAGCAGTTGGGGATGATTGTGGAGCAAACAAATCTGTATGCTCAGCAGCACATCGCTGCTCACCCAGGGTCCAGTTACGCAAAGCCCGGTCACTGGAAGCCCACTACAATCCCCGAATTTAGAAAAATTTTAGGGCTTTTCCTGAATATGGGCATCACCATAAAACATCATTATAAAGACTACTGGAGCAAGGTATCCATCCATCACATGGGCATTTTCTCATGCACTATGTCCAGAACACGTTTTCTGACAATATTGCGTTTCCTGCATTTTAATGATAACGCTCAGTGTGCATCCAGTACCAGCCCAAATTTTGATCGGCTTTATAAAATCCGTCCCCTTATCAATTATTTTTCCCAAAAATTTCCAGAGCTATACACGCCTGAAAAAGATATTTCCATCGATGAATCCCTCATACATTTCACCGGACGTCTGGCCATAAAGCAGTACATACCCTCTAAACGCACGAGGTATGGTGTCAAAATGTACAAGCTTTGTGAAAGCACCAGTGGCTATACCTGGTCATTCAGGATTTATGAGGGGAAGGACAGCCAATTAGAGCCCCCTGGGTGCCCAGATTACATCGGCACAAATGGGAAAGTGGTGTGGGACTTAATTACCCCATTGCTAAATAATGGCTATAATCTCTACCTGGACAACTTCTACACGAGTATACCCCTTTTTAAACATCTGTTCAGCCAGAAAACCCCTGCTTGTGGTACAATGAGATCGAACCGTAAAGGCTTCCCACAGACGCTAGTCAACAGGCGCCTTGAAAGAGGAGAGTCACAATATCTTCGCAGCAATGAAATGCTGGCGGCGAAGTATAAGGACAAAAGGGATGTGTAAATGCTTTCTACAATACATCCAGCAGCAAACGCACCGACCAGGACAGATGGTGTACAGAAGCCATTATGTATCCACGAGTACAACCAGTACATGGGAGGTGTGGACTTCAACGACCGTCTTGTACAGTCACACCTGGCCTTGCGCAAGTCAAAGTACTGGTATAAAAAGGTTGCAATTCATTTAATTCAAGTGGGCATAGTTAATTCTTGGATACTCCACAAAAAGTCCACAAACAGTGGTACCTATAAGTCTTTCCTGGAGACCATAGTTATCGAACTGCTGGAACCATCAGATGAAGGCCCAAGTACAAGAAGTGATGCAGTTGCCAGACTTTCTGGGAAACATTACCCAGTAAAAATTCCACCAACCGCCTGCAAAGAATATCCACAGAAAAGATGCAGGGTTTGCTCTAAGCAGAAAAGGAGAGTACTCAGTCGATATCACTGTACAGATTGTCCTGAAAAACCTGGACTGTGTATGAAAGATTGTTTCCGGAAGTACCATTCCTCCATAAGATTTTAAATAGTTTCCCCTAAAATTCCACTAAATTTCACAAAATCAGCAGAGGTGTACCATTCCTCAACATTTTAATTTTTTCCACCCGCAAAATCCCAGCGTTTGCAAAATGCATTTTTTTTATTTAGAAATGTCAGTTCTTTTGCTTTTTCATAGACATACTTTGGAGTGTAGAAGAAATTCACCCCAGAAATGATTCAGTAACTCCTTCCGAATAAAACGATATCAGATATGTGGGGCTACATTGTTTTTATAGTTAAAAGCAGTATCCAGAAAATGTTGTCTGTAATTGAGCTTTCAGAGAGCATAAATCACATGCTTGTATTTTCCAGCATAAGCCGCTCACAATGACGTCTGAGGTAAAAAGTCTGTCAAATTCCCACCAAAATGACTTCATTCAGTAAACTAAACCCCCTGAGGTATCATTCGATGGGTGCATTGATAATTTTGGCTGCATAGATTATTGGTGAAATGTGTGACAACAAAATAAAAAATGCATTTCATTCCATCAAGTTTCACCAATAATCGATGCAGCCAAAATGATCAATGCACCCATCGAATGATACCTCAGGGGGTTTATTTTACTGAATGAAGTCATTTTGGCGGGAATTTGACAGAATTTTTACCTCAGACTTCATTGTAAGCGGCTTATGCTGGAAAATACAAGCCTGTGATTTATGCTCTCTGAAAGCTCAATTATAGACAACGTATTCTGGATACTGCTTTTAACTATAAAAACAATGTAGCCCCACATATCTGATATCGTTTTATTCGGAAGGAGTTACTGAATCATTTCTGGGGTGAATTTCTACTACACTCCAAAGTATGTCCGTGAAAAAGCAGAAGAACTGACATATCTCAATAAAAAAAATGCATTTTTCATTTTGTTGTCATACATTCCATCAAATTTCACCAATAATCTATGCAGCCAAAATGATCAATGCACCCATCGAATGATACCTCAGGGGGTTTAGTTTACTGAATAAAGTCATTTTGGCGGGATTTTTACTATTTCAGTAGATTAGAGCTTCAAGAAAGTGATGTACACTAGCATTGTCACTTTTGTTCACTGAAAAGCTAAATTACACAGTTTTTCACAATCCCTACAATGTACCTAATATGTAAATATTTTGCATTTTTTTTCCATATATGCATAGGAAACACATGAAATAATAGATTTTAAAAAGATTTTATGTTTTAATGCAAGATATTTACACATCTTTGGTTGAACATTTCAGACAATTACATTTTTGAACACATTTTTTGTGCAATTTTCTCATTAAAAAAACAATAAAACTCCAACATTCACATAATTAAGTGGTATAGAAAAAAAGCCCTATTTGTCCTGAAAAAAACAATATCTCATTTGTTTGGATAGACTAAAAACTGAGTAAGATATTTAAACTCAAACAAAAGCATCTCAAAACTATGAAAAATGCTCTGGTCCTTAAGGGGGTTTTATGTGCTGGTCCTGAAAAGGTTAAAGTGGTAAAAATTCCACTACAAGCATTTTTCCTTAAGATAAACATAATAATAATAATAATAATAATAAATAATAAAAAAACACATGGGAGTACCCCACATATGCTGCCTAGTTTGTAAACTTTAAAGTAACACACACACACACGCATGCACGCACGCACACACACACACACTTTATGCACCTTAATCCAACCAACATTAGCAGTCATGTGAGTGATTCAGCATTTATCCTTCAGGCCTCATGAAAAAGCTTACACTGTCCTTTTATAGTATATTTATATAGTGTTATCATGCCACTAACTTTCCCTCAGAGGGGCTCCCACTGTAATCTCTACAATGGTCATGCAGTGTGTGCATTTGATAAAGACAGCCATTGAATAGGAAGCAGGAAATAGCCAATAGTAGAATATTGGTAAAATTACTGATATTCTACTACTTAATTTATATACTGTAATATATATATATATGTATATCTATCTATCTATCTATCTATCTATCTATCTATCTATCTATCTATCTATCTATCTATCTATCTATATATTTAATACATTTATATATAGTAATATAATAAATATAAATAATACATAATTTAAAATATGGTAATATTTACCAATATTTTACTATGACCTAACCCTACTGTTACACAGAACCCTCCCTCTACCGATGTCTAACCCTTACCCTCCTGGGGGTTGCTTAACCTTAACTTTCTGAGGTCCTTACCTCAACCCCGCTGGTAGTGTCTAACCTCAAATAGAGTTGTTACAAACCTCTGATTTTGGTTCGTGAACCTCGAACTCGAGCATGCAAAAAAAGTTTGCGAACATGCAAACTTTTCGAACCGCCTTAGACTTCAATGGGCAGGCAAACTTTCAAAATTACAAACATTAATTGTGGCCACTAAAGTGATGGAAAAGATGCTTCAAGGGGTCTAACACCTGTAGGGGCCATGGCGGAGTGGGATGCACTCCAAAAGTCCAGAGGAAAAATCTGGATTTGACGCAGGGTTTAAGGGCAGAAACAACATTTTATTGCTAAATTGGAGGCCTAAAGTGCTTTAAAACATCGTGCACATGTATACATCAATCAGGTAGTGTAATTAGTGTACTGCTTCACAGACTAAAACTCACTGTGTAACACACCACAAACAGCTGTTTGTGTAGTGACGGCCATGCTGGACTGGTGCGCACCATGGCGAGAGTGCAGGCGATGGTGGTTTTCAAGCCCATATGGTCGGGCTGAGGTAGCTGAATGACAGAACAACAGTGACTGAGTGTCCAGCTGATCGAATTTGGTCTGTCCACAATGAAGCAATGACCTTATTATCTTCTTGGATCAGGTGTGCCCCCCAACACACTCATTTAGCCGGTCATTGCTTCATTGTGATATGCAAGCCCCTTCACCGCGGCAAGGTAACAATCACGAAGGGGAATTGACACATGTAGATGCCTTTTGTTTTGTTGTTGCAGCTGCAGTGCAGCCAGAAAAATTAGGCAGGCATGTACACGCACTAGAAAACATCATTATAGCGGCCGCTGCTAGCAGCGGCCTTAAAAATTCAGGAATCTACCTGGAGTCCTGGACCCTGTTGGTGATGGCGGAGAAGGCTGTCACAAGGCGTTCAGGCAGAGATGCTGTGTGTGGTTACTGACTTAGTCTTCGGGCAGGCAGTAGCCCTCCGAGATTCATGCCTCATTCATTTTGATAAAGGTAAGGTACTGAACACCTGGTCCTTTCTGACAGGATGCTTGATGCAGGGCAAGACAGAAGTTGGATGGCAAATTGTGACAGCTCTGGCCACAGGTCAAGCCTGCGTACCCAGTAGTCCAGTGGTTCATCGCTTCTCAGAGTGTCTACATCCACACTTAAGGCCAAGTAGTCAGCTACCTGCCATTCGAGGCGTTGGTGAAGGGTGGATCCGGAATGGCCAAGGCAGTGCTGTCCAACTGGCGGCCCACGGGCCGCATCCAGCCCACCAGGCCTTCTGCTGCGCCCCCCCTGCTGTGGCAGTGTTAGCCCCCAAGTCCCCAGAGCTGAGGGGACTTTTTTTTAAACCTTTTCCCCCATTCCTCGGCTATAGTGTAATATTTCCAGCCCCCCTCCGCTCCCCTCCCCTCGTTCCCCCGCGCTACCGCCGCCTCACCTCTCAGACCGGCGGCGGGCAGGAGATAGGAACCAGCCCCACCGGCGCACGGCAGCCGCACGGGGGACTTTAAATGCTGGACGTGACTGATGATTTCACTTCCTGCATTTAAATTCATTGCGCGGCTGCCGTGCGCTGGTGTGGCTGGTTGCTATCTCTTGCCCGCCGCTGATCTGAGGTGAGGCAACGGCTGCATGGGGGAATGAGGGGAGAGGATCGGAGCGGAGGGGGGCTGGAAATATTACATTATAGCAGCCAATCTGAGTGCATTTTGTAGGTAAATCTGCCGCCTATCTGACAGCATTATGTGGGTACATCTGCAGCCAATATGACAGCATTTTGTGGGTACATCTGCAGCTAATCTGACAGCATTTTGTGGGTACATCTGCAGCCAATCTGAGTGCATTTTGTGGGTACATCTGCAGCCAATCTGACAGCAACTTGTGGGTACATCTGCAGCCAATCTGACAGCATTTTGTGGGTACATCTGCAGCCGATCTGAGTGCATTTTGTGGGTACATCTGCTCCCAATCTGACAGCATTTTGTGGGTACATCTGCAGCCAATCTGACAGCATTTTGTGGGTACATCTGCAGCCAATCTGACAGTATTTTGTGGGTACATCTGCTGCCAATCTGAGTGCATTTTGTGGGGAAATCTGCTGCCAATCTGAGTGCATTTTGTGGGGAAATCTGCTCCCAATCTGAGTGCATTTTGTGTGTGTGGGGGGGAGGGTCTGCCGGCCCTCCACTATGTGGCCTGGAGAAAAAATGGCCCTCCACGCCCGCGAAGTTGGACAGCACTGGGCTAAGGCGAGGCATTGGAGTAAAGAATGTCCGCATGTCCAACATCACCATACGATCACTAGAGCGCCCTGTCCTTGCCTGCGTGGACATGGGAGGAGGAGTAAGATTACTGGCAGTGGCACCTTTATTCCGTTGTGCTGTGACATCACCCTTAAACGCACTGTAAAGCATAGTTGCAAGCTTGTTCTGCAAGTGCTGCATCCTTTCAGCCTTGTGGGTATTTGGAAACATCTTCTCCACTTTGTGCTTATACTGAGGGTCTAGTAGTGTTGCCACCCAGTAATGGTCATTCCCCTTAAGTTTTTTTTATATGGAGGTCCCTCAACAGGCTGGACAGCATGAAAGACGCCATCTGCACAAAGTTGGATGCCGCCTTACTAGCCATCTCATCTTGCTCTCCTGCAGTGATGTCAGGTAAGTTTTCCTCCTCCCCCAGCAACAAACAATACCACGGGAAAGGTGAGCAGTACAAGCCCCCTGTGACGCCTGCTGCAGTTCTTCTTCTGCATCCTCCTCAAAAAAAAAAAAAAAAAAATAAACACCTTCCTCATCTGACTCCACTTCCCCAGACGACTCCTCCTCCTCCTCCTCTTCCTCCCCCCTCCTCTGTTATGCCGCAGGTGTTGATGATGCCGCAGGTGATGTTTCCAAAAACTCTTCCTCCTCCTCCTGTTCCTGGTCACGCTCCTCTACAGCTTGATCCACCACTCTACGCACGGCACGCTCCAGGAAGAAAGCATATGGGATCAAGTCACTGATGGCACCTTCACTGCGACTCACCAGGTTTGTCACCTCTTCAAACGGATGCATGAGTCTGCAGGCATTACGCATGATGAGTGTCCAGTACTTCAGCCATAACATCCCCAGCTCCCCAGAGCATGTCCTTTCATTGTAGTTGTACAGATACTGTTTGACGGCTTTCTCCTGTTGTAGCAGGCGGTCAAACATCAGGAACGTTGAATTCCAGCGAGTTGGGCTATTGAAAATTAAGCACCTCACCGCCAAGTTGTTTCTCCGCTGAATATCGGCCAAGCGCGCCATGGCAGGGTAGGACCACCTGAAATGCCCACAAACCTTCCTGGACTGCTTCAGGACCTCCTGCAAGCCTGGGTACTTGCACACAAATCTTTGTATTATGAGATCGAGCACATCTGCCATGCAGGGTACATGTGTCAACTTTCCCAAACTCAAAGCCGAAATGAGATTGCTGCTATTGTCACACACCACGTTGCCAATCTCCAGTTGGTGCGGGGTCAACCACTGATCCACCTGTTTGTTCAGAGCAGCCAGGAGAGCTGCTCCAGTGTGACTCTGGGCTTTGAGGCAAAACATGTCCAAGATGGTGTGACACCGTCATACCTGGCATGCAGGATAGGCCCTGGGGAACTGGGAGTGTGTAGTTGGAGAGGATGTAGCAGGAGGAGTAGGAGGAGAAGGAGAGGAGGTGGCAGCAGGCCTGCCTGCAAGCCATGGAGGTGTCACAACTAGGTCCACCACATACTCCCTGCTTACCATCGGTCACCAGGTTGACCCAATGTGCCATATAAGTAATATACCTGCCCTGACCATGCTTGGCAGACCAGGCATCCATGGTCAGATGAACACTTGACCCAACGCTGTGTGCCAGAGATGACATCACTTGCCTTTCTACATCACGGTACAGTTTGGGTATCACCTTTTGAGAAAAGTAATTGTGGCCTGGTATCTTCCACTGCAGTGTCCCAATCGCCACAAATTTTCAGAAGGCCTCAGAGTCCACCAGCCGGTATGGTAACAGTTGGCGAGATAACAGTTCCGCCAAGCCAGCTGTCAGACGCTGGGTAAGGGGGGTGACTGGCAGACATTGGCTTCTTCTGCTCAAAGTTTTCCTTTACGGACACCTGGCTGCTGCTGTGGGCAGAGGAGCAGGAACCGCTCAAGGGCAGAGGCGGAGTGGAGGAGGGTGGCTGTGAAGGTGCAAGGAATAAAGCGGCTGAAGATGATGCTGCACCTGAAGGAGGAAGAGGAGGTAGAGGATGGCCTTGCCTTTGTTTGCTGCTTTTCCTCAGGTGGTCTTCCAATTGCCGTTTGTGCTTTCTTACCATGTGCCTTTGTAAGGCAGTTGTCCCTACGCGGTTCTTGGTCTTTCCACGACTCAATCTTTGATCACAGATAGTACAGATGGCATTGCTCTCATCGGAGGCAGACACACAAAAAAACCTCCATACCTCTGAGCCCTGGAATGATGGCAGCTGACCTTGAAGAGCATGTTGGCTGGCTGTTCATAGCTGGCGATACATGCCGCCGGACACTGCCACCAGCTGTTTCTGATGATGATGAGCTCCGCCTGTTTTTTTCAGCAACTCATCTCCTATTCCTCTCTGACTCCCCCTCTGAACTGTCCCCCTTTTCATCTTGTCTATTAGGATCCCACATGACATCCATGGCAGTATCATCATGATCATCATCATCCTCCACAGCTTCGCTTGTACTATTCTTTGGTCCAAACATTATGGAGGTCACTGGAGTCATGTCGATAAAGGTTGTTTTTTTTCGGGTTAATCATCTGACCTATTTGTATGTTTTTGGGATGTGGGTGTAACCAGAGTGCCTGAAGGAAATGCACACACAAGGGAAGTGTAACGATTGTGGAACTTCCTCCATGATCAGCGCACAACGCGTGCGCTGATACGGCGGAAATCCTCCCCAAGCGTATAATTGCAGGAACCCAGCAAAAGGTGCTACGCACCCGTAGAGGGAAATTCCTGTCGGCAGATGGCGTTGTGGAGTGCAGAGGAACCAATCCTCTGTACCTCCACAAATGCCAGACAGGAATTGTACGAAGCGCAGAACGCAATCGCAAGAGAAGCGATTGCGAATGAGAACGAGCAAAGGGACAGGTTGTATGTGTGTGCGCCAATCTAGTCACCACCCCGCGACAGCGCACACACAACAGCAGATACGAAACAGAAACGCAACCGCAAGAAAGGCGATTGCCAAAAGTGACACAAGGCAGATCAGAACAGAATACGAGGATAGCAAAGGCACAGCAAATCATACAATGAGGAGACACGGAAAATAACAAACGCTAACTGAACACGAACACCGCACTCATTCGCAACAGTGCACGCGTTCATGCGCGGTCTCCAAGGGATAAGCACAATAGAGACAAGCACGCCTAACTAACCATTGACAGACAAACATGTAACAGAGGACACGAGCGCTTGCTTAATGGTTACCTCACCGAGCCTCCAGCAAGCGTTCGTAGCAGACAAGACAGCCACACGAAAACAGGGACAAGCGAGAGATAGGATCCACAGCACTAGCAAAAGTGGCTAGCGCGATCCAGGAAGACAGAACAGAAGGATCCACAGTACTAGCGCAGGATGCTAGTGCGATACAGGTACAGAGTAGCAGAACAGAAGGATCCACAGCACTAGCGCTAGGCGAGTGCGATCCAGGCAGACAGAGTAGCAGAACAGAAGGATCCACAGCACTAGCGCAGGATGCTAGTGCGATCCAGGAAGGCAGAACAGAAGGATCCACAGCACTAGCGGAAAGTGGCTAGCGCGATCCAAGGAGACAGAACAGAAGGATCCACAGCGCTAGCACAAGATGCTAGTGCGATCCAAGTGAGACAGATCAGAAGAGATAGCTGGTAGCAACCGCTGCACCAGCTATACTCCAAGAACAGAGATCAGAACGATTTCCTGTCGACCACCGCTGGGACAGGACAATCGCAACAGAACAAACAAAACAGATAAGCAATCCTAACTGCACTAGAGAAACCTGCCTAGCGCAGTTTCAGAAATTACTCTAAGCTGATCTTCAAACAAAGAGTAAGGCTGACACTCCTCCAGGAGTGTTTCACAGGAAGGAATCCTTATGACCAGCCCAGCATTGTGGGAAACACATAGTACTTATAGTACACGCCTCCAATGAATGTGGCCAGACAATTTGCATGACAACGTATGCAAATTCCTCAGCAAGCACAAGCTGCAAAACTGACAGAAGCTCTCCTTTTCAGAGTCCTGCAGCATGCAAACCTAAACAATGGTCAAAAAGCTGCCTGCCTGCACAGGCAGCTGAGCAAATCATTACAGGAATAACTTATAAATCCCATGCAGATAGTGTGCTAGCCATACTCTTTTAAGAGGCAAGACAGGACTAGGCGAAAGCAAACATCTGTGGTTAATGATCCTTCACTTGGGACTGCACACTAACAGATGCAAAAGAAGAGACCTGTAGAAAATGGTCAAATGGTTCCATTACCATCACTTTAGGTTACAGTGGAAGGTATGTAAAATAGTTCATCTTTAAAGTGAACCAGAGGTGAGAGGGATATGGAGGCTGCCATATTTATTGCCTTGTAAACAATGCCAATGGCCTGGCAACTCTGTTGATCTTCTGGCATAAGTCGTTATTGAGTCAAAACCCTGAACCAAGCATATGGCTAATGCAGTAAAACTTGAGTCAGCTGAGTCACAGTACCTGATTTTCTGCATGCTTGTTCAGGGTCTACACCTAGAGACACAGGATCAGGATGACTGCCAGGCAACTGGTATTGTTTAAAGGAAATTAATATGGCAGCCTCCATATCCCTCTAACCTCGGGTTCCTTTTAATTATTATTTACTACTAGCCAACCCGCGTCGTAGCATACGCCGCATCTATCTATCTAATAGAGTACGTGCCTCAACCTTGAAGCAAGAAGAAGTAGGCTTTCCATGAGAAAATGTATGCGTGCTCAAACACCAAGTTTAACCCTAGCAAGTCTTGCTTTGCAAATCCGGCCTAATTGGCTATTCATTAGGCAATGCTCATGCAAATATGCATTTGCTTTCGCATGCCAAACTATGCAGGGTCCAAAAACCAATACCGCAAATCGATCGCCCTGCGGGTATTAGTTCATGCTACATTAGCACTATCCAGGAGCGCCACGGGGAGGATTCCGAATGCCCCCATACAACCGGGGGACTGCAGGGTCCCAGGCTCTCTTACTGCCTGGGAACCATAGCGGCACCCCGGAGGGGGAGGCTGGGTGGCGCAGCTGCACCCCCCCCCCAAGTGTGGTCAGCACCGGGGAGAGCCATCCGCACCCGCCTCCCAATATTAAAAACAGGCACTTACCTTAACGTCCATTGCGTTCTGCAACATGCACATTAACTTGGGGGCACCACATGAGAAAGGAGTGAAGCATAGGTCACCCCGAGCTTTAGAGCTCAGGGCTGGCTCACATACAACACTCCGGGGTGGGGGGAGGACAGGCACAGACAACTCACTCCAGGGCTCACACCACCAGAGCAAGCCATCCACCACCTGCCTCCAAAGGATACAACTGCAAAAAATGCTTTCCATGAGAAAAATTTTGCGTGCTCAAACACCAAGTTTAACCCTAGCAAGTCTGGCTTTCCAAATCTGGCCTAATTCATGAGGCAATGCTCATGCAGATATGCATTTGCTTTCGCATGCCAAACTATGCAGGGTCAAAAATCCAATACTGCAAAGTGCTCTCTCGCTGCCTGGGAACCACAGCGGCACCCCGGAGTGGGAGGCTGGGTGGCGCAGCCGCCCCCCCCCCCCCCAAGCGTGGCCAGCGCTGGGGAGAGCCGTCCGCACCCACCTCCTAATATTAAAAACAGCCACTTACCTTAACGTCCATTGGGTTCTGCTACATACGCATTCATTTTCTCATGGAAAGCATTTTGTGCAGTTTGTATCCTTTGGAGGCAGGTGGTGGATGGCTTGCTCCGGTGGTGTGAACCCTGGAGTGAGTGCGCCTGTCCTCCCCCCCCCCCCCTCTGGAGTGCTGTATGTGAGCCAGCCCTGAGCTCTAAAGCTCGGGGTGACCCATGCTTCTCTCCTTTCTCATGTGGTGCCCCCAAATTAATGCGCATGTAGCAGAACGCAATGGACGTTAAGGTAAGTGCCTGTTTTTAATATTGGGAGGTGGGTGCAGACGGCTCTCCCCGGCGCTGGCCACATTTGGGGGGGTGTCGTCCACGCCACCCAGCCTCCCCCTCCGGGGTGCCGCTGTGGTTTCCAGGCAGTGAGAGAGCCTGGGACCCTGCGGTCCCCTCCCTTGTATAAAAAGGGGGCATTGAGAATCCTCCCCGTGGCGCTCCTGGAGGCCTGGAGCACACCAAAAACTGCTAGCAAATCCGCAAAATGCTAGCAGATTTTGAAACGCTTTTTCTTATTTTTCTGTAGCATTTCACCTAGCATTTTGCGGTTTTGTAAAGCGTTTTTGGTGTAGTAGATTTCATATATTGTTACAGTAAAGCTGTTACTGAACAGCTTCTGTAACAAAAACACCTGCAAAACCGCTCTGAACTGCCGTTTTTCAGAGCGGTTTGCGTTTTTCCTATACTTTACATTGGAGGCAGAAACGCCTCCGCAATCCAAAAAATGCCTCACCTCGGGAGTATGCGTTTTAGCAAAACGCCTCCCGCTCTGGTGTGCACCAGCCCATTGAAATACATTACCCAAGCGTATCCGCAGCCGCAAGTGGATCGCAAAACGCTGCCAAACCGCTCTGGTGTGCACTAAGCCGTATAGTGCTAATGTAGCATGTAGCAGGGTGACTGCTTTGTGGTATTGGTTTGTGCATGCATTTGCATGAGCATTGCCTCATGAATAGCCAATTAGGCCAGATTTGCAATGTCAGACTTGCTAGGGTAAGGCCTCTTTTCCATGGACTGTGAATAGGCAGTGAAATGGCTCTCAAACTCTCACAACTGCTCACTGCTGCCTGGTAACTGCTCACTGCTGCCTGGTAACTGCTTGCTGCTGCCTGGTAACTGCTTGCTGCTGCCTGGTAACTGCTTGCTGCTGCCTGGTAACTGCTTGCTGCTGCCTGGTAACTGCTTGCTGCTGCCTGGTATCTGCTCACTGCTGCCTGGTAACTGCTTGTTGCTGCCTGGTAACTGCTTGTTGCTGCCTGGTATCTGCTCACTGCTGCCTGGTAACTGCTTGCTGCTGCCTGGTAACTGCTTGTTGCTGCCTGGTATCTGCTCACTGCTGCCTGGTAACTGCTTGCTGCTGCCTGGTAACTGCTTGTTGCTGCCTGGTATCTGCTCACTGCTGCCTGGTAACTGCTTGCTGCTGCCTGGTAACTGCTTGTTGCTGCCTGGTATCTGCTCACTGCTGCCTGATAACTGCTTGCTGCTGCCTGGTAACTGCTTGCTGCTGCCTGGTAACTGCTTGTTGCTGCCTGGTATCTGCTCACTGCTGCCTGGTAACTGCTTGCTGAGCACACAGCTCAACAGTCCGTGGAAAAGAAACCTTAAACTTGGTGTTTGAGCACGCATATATTTTCTCATGCAAAGTACTTCTTCTTCTTCTTGTTTGAAGGTTGAGGCACTTAGTCTATTATATATATAGATTCGAATGGTGATGCTGTGTGAGTTGCCTCCATTTATTTTCTTTTTCATGAATTTCTGCTATAAATGTACTCATTTCATATTAATAAAAAAAAACCTAACCTTAGCCTGGTGGCTATGGGCTGCTGCACAAAGCTCTAAAGCTTATTGAGTAAAGCCGTGCTACAAAAAGCTTGTGATAATAAATAGTAAATACAGCAGTAGGTTACAACCATCTCCTGAAATGGAGCCAGGACTGAGATTTATAAGCGTTCCTTGTTTATTTAAGTGCATTTGATTACTTGAAACCTTTAAGAACTTTTTTAATGTTTGGAAGTATGTAATACATTTCAAAGAAATTGTCTAATCCTACAGTCCCCAGTTCTAAAATCCATACTGGAGGTGAAGTGGAAAATTAAATTTTTGTCACAGGTTGTCATCTTTTTATGGATTAACAAGGGTTATTCATTTATGAAATCATAACGGTTAAATCTTTAAAAAAAAAAAAAAACTGAAAAAAAAATCCACAGGTCACATTATTGTGAGATCGTTCAAATGGCCACATTATTGTGAGATTGTTCAAACGGCCGCATCCTTGAGCCAGCAGCAGAGACAAAATCACACGCAGCACATAGAAAGGATTGAGATTTGATTTGTTGGCCATTACAATGGGCTAGCAAACAAGCAGAAAATCCTAGATCAAAATTTCATTTTATAACTTGCTGATGGCTAATACTAAAATGTTGATTTAATCGGTTTCACTTGATGGTCAGAAGAATAAATACTTCACTACAAGCAGCTTATTATTCAGCACTGAGCAATAAGATAGCACCGTAAGGCAGAATGGGGTATTGGGGTCAACTGAAAGTGTTTTATTTCTTTGCAAAGGTTCAGAAGAGAGAAACCATGAAACTGTCATGATGTGAGTCATAAAGGCAAAGAGAGGATGCAGTATAGCGCCATGCAGAAGAAAAGATTGGCAGATCGGCGTGAATTTAAATCAATTAAAAGGGGAAAATAAACTTTCTTTTAAAGATGACTCAGAACTTCCTTTCTGCTCTAAAAGACACGCAACTGCATAATAACCTTTAAAGAAAAACATATTGGGGGTTGATTCACAAAGCCGTGCTAATTCATAGCATGGCCTTGCTATGCTTTGTGCACGTTTTACCGCACATAAAACTTTACGCTCGCTAAAGCAAACGTTTGCGCGTTTGCGCGGCACAACGTGCGCAAAAGTATGTGTTGTGCCGTGTGAACGCACGTAAGTGTTTGTTATAGTGCACGTAAAGTTTTCTGCATGAAACCGTGCGTGAACAGGGGCATAGCAATAGGGGGTGCAGAGGTAGCGACCGCATCGGGGCCCTTGGGCCAGAGGGGCCCCGAAGGGCTCTCCCTCATCTACATTATTACCTCTCTATTGGTCCTGTGCTCATAATAATCATTTCTATAGATGCTGTGAATAGTAGTAATCACTAACAAACTGTTTCCCAGCCTCTTCTTGCACCTCTGACACTGTAGTTGCCATTGGCAGGTTTTGGCATGCCGTATCGATTGTTATGTATAGAGTGCTTGGGGGGCCCCATGTAAAACTTGCATCGGGGCCCAAAGCTCCTTAGCTACGCCACTGTGCGTGAAGCATAGCGTGGTTGTGCTATGGGTTAGGTCCTGTTCATACTATGTGCGTTCCTAGCCGTTTTTACAGAACGCATACAGAAAGATTTTACGCATAGAAACGGCTACTAATGTTTTCTAATGGCCTTGTTCACATGTATGCATATGAGACGCATACGCTTCTCAACCGCATTGTTGCACGCTGTTCTGTGCGTCACGCACAGAAACGGACGCAATTAAAGTCTATGGATGCGTATCAAAAACGCGTACTATTGCGTTTCAGCGTATGTTTCCTTCTGCGGTTCCCATACATTTTTTCCCAGGTCACGTGTGTGTGCAAAACACAATAGAAAACGCATTTGAACGCAAGAAAAACGCATGCAGTTTTCAACTTGCATTTCTTTGAATTTATACGCGTTTTGCAACGCTGACAGTCTGAACAGGGCCTTAGTATGGCTTTGTGAATCAACCCCCTTGTTTGTTACAGCTGATACAAATCCTGCAAGAAATCTGCAGTGTATCTACTTCCTGCTTTCATGGAAATGGACATAGGGTTAACATTACAAATTAGGTGCTCTGCCGAGGCAGCCAGCTGACACAGCTGACAGATCATAGTACAACTTGTGAGTAGTCACAGATGAAGGGGAATTAGACAGACTAAACTCTCTAAATACATACAGGGTGCATTTCTCTATATTTTCATTCTGTTCTCTGCAAGAGTTCAGGTCCACTTTAAGGTTAAAATATGTGACACTCTCCACCCTTTCCTTTTTTTTTCTCATCTTCTTACCCATACACAGAAGGAATGAAAGCATTGCAGGATAGAGTTATAATTACCAGTCCCATAGAGAATGTGGACATTTTTGTTTAACAAAAAGTAAACATTTTTGTATAAATGAGAATAGTTGCAAAAATATGTGTGCATGAAAAAACTATTTTTTACCAAATGTATTAAAGCCTATGAGCATCAGAAAAAATATTTTCACACAGATAAAGGGAACACTAGGTGTGAGACACATGGAGGCTGACATATTTATTTTCTTATAAACAATGCACATTGCCTGGCTGTTCTGCTGATCCTCTACCTGTAGGCCATAGACCCTGAGCAAGCATGCAGATCAGATATTTCTTATTAGCTGCATACTTGTTTTAGGTGTGTGATTCAGGCACTACTGACCAGAAAGGTGAACAGGACTGCCAGGCAACTAGTATTGTTTAAAAGGAAGTAGATATGGCAGCTGCCATATACCTCTGGTCTCAGTTTTTTGTTTGTTTGTTTTTTAAGTATATATGAAAAAAAAATGTATTTACATCATATAAAAACACATCATTTCTAAATACATTCAAGTCTATGGACATAAAAAAAGTTCCCATGTTTACAAAAATGTGTGTCTTGCTGAAATTCCATTATGTTTTAGTAAAAATTTATTTTTCAATCCAATCCAATACAATAACATTTGTAAAGCGCTTTTTTCCCATGGGACTCAAAGTGCATATTTGTGTCTCAGATGAATACAGGGTTGCAGGCTGGGTTGTGTTTCAGAGGAGATAGTCAGATGTTCATGAATGCCAGACTGAAGAGGTAGGTTTTCAGTTTAGACTTAAATGCTTCCAGGGATGGAGCTGTCCTGATTGGGTGTGGCAGGGAGTTCCAAAGTGTAGGGGCAGCATGACAAAAGGCTCTGTCTCCAAAGGTTTTGAGGTGGACTCTGGGGGTGAGAAAGGTGTTAAGTCCTTTTGATCTAAGATTGTGGGGGGTGTGATGCAGTCCAAAAATGACTTGAATGAAAGTTCAAGCTCATTCTTAGTCTTGCTGTTCAATTGGCTCTAGTTGTGTCTGCTCTATCTTCTTTGGCTTTAAAAGGAAACCTGTAGTGAAAAAAGGGCCCAAATGGGTACGAAGTACAATCTAGAACCTTCCTCCAGCAAGCCCCTCAACAAGAGCATGTCAATGGAGCTTAAGCCGCATTGTGCAGGTGCAGATAGCTCGCACCAGTGCACTAGCTCGGAGCCAAAGGCTCTTAACCTTTTTAGCCGAGCTTAAGTGGTTGCTCCATGCTACTGCACAGGCAAGAGCCATCCTGTGCCTATGCAAATGCAGCCATGCTTATTCTAACATAGGAGAGTGACCTTGAGCTTCAGTGGTAGTGGAACTGCAAGTTGGAGGGAACCGCTGCAGCATCCAGAGTCTTCCCTCTATTCTACTATTCTACTTTAAAACCAGCCTGGCGTTCTATTAAGATCGCCAGGCTGGCGACCGGACATTTTTTTTTAATTAAATTTTTTTTTAATTAAATAAAACCTATCGCATGCAGCCAACTAAAAGTTGGCTGCATGAAAGCCCACTAGAGGGCGCTCCTTTTGCGATGTGCGGCCTTTCTTGTTTCGCTTTCCTCGTCGCCATGGCGACGAGCGGAGTGACGTCATGGACGTCAGCCGCCTCCGATCCAGCCCTTAGCGCTGGCCGGAACTGTTTGGTCTGGCTGCGCTGGGCTCAGGCGGCTGGGGGGACCCTCTTTCACCACTGCAAAGTGCCGGCTGCATGTGCACCTTTTTATTTGATAAAAATTGGCCCAGCAGGTCCTGAGGGCCTGAACGCCAGCCTCCGGCGGTAATGGACGAGCTGAGCTCGTCCATACCGCCAGGCTGGTTAAACTGCACTCCTTGGGGTATGGTGCAAGTCTAACTGTATGAGTCAAGGGATAATATAACACAGAGCCAAACACAACCAAGTTAATCCATAAAGATAGTCCATTTTATAATTTGAAATGCATAGCCAAATTAAGATGTAACAGTATCAGCTCATTTCAGTTTGGAATGATACTTTTTTAGGGGTGGACATAGGTTTGTGCAGTCTGTGCAGCTGCACAGGAGTCCCAGGTCCTGTTATGACCATGGTCACTCCCGTGGGGCCCCCTTCATTTATTCTGCAATTGACAATGAAGAAAAAGTGGAGGCACAGTTTAAAAAATAGAAATACCTTTTAATCCACGGTGTACTGACACGCGGGGTACAGTGGGGGTGAGGGGATGCCTGACAGCTGTTTCGCTACAAAAGCTTCCTCAGAGGCAGAGATTGGGAACAACATAACCCGAGTGATATCCGACCATAAATAGTTTCAACTTACCGCCATGCAGGCAGTGACAACGCCCCATTCAGTCGCTACGGCGTCCCGGCATATAGGCTCCGCCCACCGGAAGTTGCGCACACGCTGCTCTAACCAATTGGCGAGCGGCAAGTCCCCCCGCCCCGTGCGTGACGTCAGATCCTGAATACGGCGTCACAGCCTGCCTGTTCGCCAGCAGCTATGCGGGGCTAAATGTTGCCATGGTGATCATAAACAAAAGGTCATTGATACACAAGGGGACACAAACGTCAATAGACAATAAATGATGCACATTAATAGAGTATCAAATTGTGAGAATAAGGAGTAAATAGCCACGCTATAATCATATAAGGAAGGCAAGAACAAAAATATTAATATTTTGACAGAAAACAGTGGAGTTCATTACGTTCGTTGAAACCTAAGGGGCCGCAAGCTCCAGTTTCAGAGATCAGCTTAGCTTCACATTGAAGCAATAGCTGTTCCTGATTGTCCCCCCTGTGGGGTACAGGGACCTGTCTCAAGCCCAGAAACTGCAAAGAGTCAGTGTCTCCATTATGGCCCTCGCGCATATGCTTGATAAATCTTCCTGCACCCACACCAATCACAACGGAATGGACATGCTCCTGAAAGCGAGAGCAAATCATACGGGTGGTTTGCCCTATGTAGAAGCGATTGCATGAGCAGACTATCGCATAGACAGTATTCCTAGATCGGCAGTGCAAAAATTGGTTAAATCTGATCATCTTGGCTCCCAAACGGGCGCTCTTACCAGTTTTGAATTGTGCACAATGATTGCAATTACCACATCTAAAATTACCAACTGGAATGTGTCTCTGCAACCAATTCTGCTCAGGCATCAGTCTAAACTCACTATTAGTGACAATGTCACCAATTGATAGAATGTGGTGAAGACAGGCTATGGGTGGGCTATTTGATGCAGTGTCTTGACTTTGTTCTGTCTCATAATGTGTTTTTATTTGATGACAGGTGGTACCATCAACGATCCGGAGTAGCTATGGGAACGCCGGTAGCACCCACTTTTTCTAACCTTTTCCTATGGATCTGGGAGAAAAAATACATCTTGAATGTCACTAACCCCTTTAGGGAGAAAATTGGCTATTGGTATCGCTATGTGGATGATGTGGTTTTGACATGGAGGGGCACGGTAAGTGAGATTGGCGATTTTTTGGTGTACATCAACCACAACGACCTCAACATGCAATTCACTGGGGTAGTGGCCAATCCCACTCTTTGTTTCCTTGACCTGGAGCTGTATGTTGAGGAGGGTTGCATTCGTAGTAGGGGCCATCGCAAGGACACTGCCACCAATTCCGTGCTCCTCCAGTCCAGCTTTCATCCTCCACACACGATCCAATCTATCCCATATGGACAGTTTGTCCGACTCAAAAGAAACAACTTTAAAAGGGAGGATTTCATCCTTCAAAGTAGAGAGCTGGCCATTAGACTGTCCGTTAGGGGATATGATATGAACCATTTGAATCAGGCGTTCCGCAGGGCAGATGCCCTTCAAAGGTCATCCTTAATGTCAAACCGAAAATCGGTTAAAAGAAATCAGAGGCAGGGTGCACAACCGTTCACATGTGTGTTTGATTACTCACCAATGTCAGAGAGAATTAAGGCCATTATTCAAAAACATTGGTGTGAGTTTCAAACTAGCATGGGGTCACTTGATGTCGTTGGTCATAAACAACTTATATCCTTTAGACGAGCAAGGACAATTGGTGACATTGTCACTAATAGTGAGTTTAGACTGATGCCTGAGCAGAATTGGTTGCAGAGACACATTCCAGTTGGTAATTTTAGATGTGGTAATTGCAATCATTGTGCACAATTCAAAACTGGTAAGAGCGCCCGTTTGGGAGCCAAGATGATCAGATTTAACCAATTTTTGCACTGCCGATCTAGGAATACTGTCTATGCGATAGTCTGCTCATGCAATCGCTTCTACATAGGGCAAACCACCCGTATGATTTGCTCTCGCTTTCAGGAGCATGTCCATTCCGTTGTGACTGGTGTGGGTGCAGGAAGATTTATCAAGCATATACGCGAGGGCCATAATGGAGACACTGACTCTTTGCAGTTTCTGGGCTTGAGACAGGTCCCTGTACCCCACAGGGGGGGCAATCAGGAACAGCTATTGCATCAATGTGAAGCTAAGCTGATCTCTGAAACTGGAGCTTGCGGCCCCTTAGGTTTGAACGAGCGTAAAGAACTCCACTGTTTTCTGTCAAAATATTAATATTTTTGTTCTTGCCTTCCTTATATGATTATAGCGTGGCTATTTACTCCTTATTCTCACAATTTGATACTCTATTAATTTGCATCATTTATTGTCTATTGACGTTTGTGTCCCCTTGTGTATCAATGACCTTTTGTTTATGATCACCATGGCAACATTTAGCCCCGCATAGCTGCTGGCGAACAGGCAGGCTGTGACGCCGTATTCAGGATCTGACGTCACGCAAGGGGCGGGGAGACTTGCCGCTCGCCAATTGGTTAGAGCAGCGTGTGCGCAACTTCCGGTGGGCGGAGCCTATATGTCGGGACGCCGTAGCGGCTGAATGGGGGCGTTGTCACTGCCTGCATGGCGGTAAGTTGAAACTATTTATGGTCGGATATCACTCGGGTTATGTTGTTCCCAATCTCTGCCTCTGAGGAAGCTTTTGTAGCGAAACAGCTGTCAGGCATCCCCTCACACCCACTGTACCCCGCGTGTCAGTACACCGTGGATTAAAAGGTATTTCTATTTTTTCAACTGTGCCTCCACTTTGTCTTCATTGTCAATTGCTCAAGTGTATGCTCTGGAGAGCACGTTGATTATGGAGTAGGTAATCCGGTGAATCCAGTGTCCACCCACCCACACCTGGTGCCAGTCTGTCTCTCCCTTATACAAGGTTATCATTTATTCTGCACAGGGGCCCACTCTTGGCTTTGTCGGCCACTGCTCTTTCCATCCTCAAAAGTCGTCTGTAAGAAAAACTGATATGGATGGCTACAAAAAGGAATTTAGGATAGAAGGAAATACTTGTGTGGGGGACATGACAACACTTAGCAGTAGTTGTAGTGTAAGATATACTGTAGCTACATCTATTTATTATGGTCAAATATAAATGGTAAATTTTTGGCCTTATACTTGAAGTCAACCTTATTTCAAGAAAATAGGAGACTTTAAAGCGACAGTAAGTGCAGTTATGAAGATGCCTGTTTGAGTGCTGCATAGTTGTGTGTTTTACAGATCACCCATATGAAGCAGTTTAGAGATGAATTGTACTGACAATGCACTTGCACACTTTAACTAAGTGAGCAGCAGCTGCTTAGACCTTAAGAAAATAAATGTCTGGTTTACTGGCCTTATCCAACAGCTGCTATAATCTTGTAGGGTAGTTTAGGAAAATCTGAACTGTCAGGTTCATCACATTGTCCAGACAAGGTTTGCGTCTAAATTTTCCATGTTAAAAGCTACCAGCATTTTCAACTGAAAAAACAAAACAAAACACAGACAAAGACCGGGAGCAAACAGTGAGGTATATAAGTAAACCAAACAATTATTGTGTAAGTAAATAGAATGTACTCACAACAAGTAGGGATGGCTCGAACCTCCGATTTTCCCTTCGCGACCCTCGAACTCGAACTTCCCAAAAAGTTTGCGAACCTACAAACACTGTTTCTGGCCATAAAAAGTAATGGAAAAGAGGTTTCAAGGGGTCTAACACCTGGAGGGGGACATGGCGGAGTGGGATACATGCCAAAAGTCCCGGGGAAAATTATGGATTTGACGCACAGCAGGGTTATAATGCCTAAAAGGCAGAAATCACATTGCATTGCTAAATTGGAGGCCTAAAGTGCTTGAAAACATCTTGCGTGTGTATACATGGATCAGCAGTTAGTGTAAGTAGTGTACTGTTTCACACTAACAGAACAAACTCACTGTGTAACGCACCACAAACAGCTGTTTGTGTAATGATGGCCATGCTGGACTGGTGCGCACAATTGCGAGAGTGCAGGCGATGGCGGTTTTCAAACCCATATGGTCGAGCTGAGGTAGCTCAATGACAGAACAACTGTCCACAATGAAGCAACAACCTTATTATCTTGGGTGATGTGTGCCCCCCAATACACTCATATAGCCAGTCAGTGCTTCATTGTGATACGTAAGGCCCTTCACCACGGCAAGGTAATGATCACGAAGGGGAAAGACACATGTACATGCGTTTTGTTGTTGCAGCCGCAGTGACATGTGTTGTTGCAGCCAGAAAAATTAGGCATGTACACGCACCAGAAAAATTATTATTGTTTGGTAGCAGCCGCTGCTAGCAGCAGCGGCCATAAAAGTTCAGGAATCCACCTGGAGTCCTGGACCCTGTTGGTGGTGGTGGAGAAGGCAGTCAAGCGGCCTGAAGCAGGCAGAGATGCTGTGTGGGGACTGACTTAGTCTTGGGGCAGGCAGCAGCGGCCAGCAGGCAGAGATGCTGTGTGGGGACCGACTTAGTCTTGGGGCAGGTAGTCACACGGCGGGCAGGCAGAGATGCTGTGTGTGGGGACTGACTTAGTCTTTGGGCAGGCAGTAGCCCTCTGGGATCCATGCCTCATTCATTTTGATAAAGGTGAGGTACTGAACACCTTTTTGACCTGACTGCTGGTGGTATAATACAATGTGCAGTTACACAGGTGCAGTGAAAAGGTATGCATTGACTGCCGCTATAATACAATTGTGCAGTCACACAGGTGCAGTGAAAAGGTATGCAGTGACTGCTAGTATTATAATACAATTGTGCAGTCATACAGGTGCAGGGAAAAGGTATGCAGTGAATGCTGCTATAATACAATTGTGCAGTCACACAGCAGCAGGGAAAAGGTATGCAGTGACTGCTGCTATAATACAATTGTGCAGTCATACAGGTGCAGGGAAAAGGTATGCAGTGACTGCTGCTATAATACAATTGTGCAGTCATACAGGTGCAGGGAAAAGGTATGCAGTGACTAGAGATGTCCTGAACGGTTGCCGGCGAACTTCGGAGGTTCGCGTTTGCCTGCCAATGGCGAACTTTCCCAGACGTTCGATTCGCCCCATAATGCTCTATTGAGCAAAACTAGGGAGAGTTTAATTAGCCTCTTGTAGGCTTCTCCTCCCTCCTACCTCCTACTGGAGGGTGGAGGGTCTCATCTGCCAGAGAATTCCAGTATTTCAAAAGCCAGCTTACATACCGTGGCTGGGGATTGAACCCAGGTCTTAGTGTATGGTAGGTAACTAACATATCCATTATACCACCAACACTACTAGCTAAAACTAGCTAAAACTAGCTAAAACTAGCCTAGCATGTACCATTTATGCTCAATCCAAAAGAAAAATTAGACAAGACAAATAACAACATTTATATCACACTTTTCTCCTGGCAGACTCAAAGCACCAGAGCTGCAGCCACTAGGGCACATTCTATAGGCAGTAGCAGCATTAGGAAGACTTGCCTAAGGTCTCCTACTGAATAGGTGCTGGCTTACTGAACAGACAGAGCCGAGATTCGAACCCTGGTCTCCTGTGTCAGAGGCAGAGCCCTTAACCATTACACCATTCAGCCACTGCTTAAGGATATGTAGCCAGGCATGGCCTTGCCTTATGTGTTCAACAGTTGTCCAAAGAGAACCCCAGATAGCCAGGTAGATTCATCTCTCTCTCTCTCTCTCTCTCTCTCTAGTAGGGATGGTCACCGCTTTCCGCAGAATTGTATTTATGCGCATAAATGGATTGAGCATAAATGGTACATGCTAGGCTGGCTTCAGCATGTAGTGTTGGTGGTGCAGTGCCAGCACCTATTCAGTAGGAGACCTTAGGCAAGTCTTCCTAACACTGCTACTGCCTATAGAGTGTGCCCTAGTGGCTGCAGCTCTGACGCTTTGAGTCTGCCAGGAGAAAAGCGTGATATAAATGTTATTTGTCTTGTCTAATTTTTCTCTTGACAACTGTTGAACACATAAGGCAAGGCCATGCCTGGCTACATATCCTTAAGCAGTGGCTGGATGGTGTAATGGTTAAGGGCTCTGCCTCTGCCACAGGAGACCAGGGTTCGAATCTCGGCTCTGTCTGTTCAGTAAGCCAGCACCTATTCAGTAGGAGACTTCAGGCAAGTCTTCCTAACACTGCTACTGCCTATAGAGCGTGCCCTAGTGGCTGCAGCTCTGGTGCTTTGAGTCCACCAGGAGAAAAGCGTGATATAAATGTTATTTGTCTTGTCTAATTTTCTTTTGGATTGAGCATAAATGGTACATGCTAGGCTAGTTTCAGCTAGTAGTGTTGGTGGTATAATGGATATGTTAGTTACCTACCATACACTGAGACCTGGGTTAAATCCCCAGCCACGGTATGTAAGCTTCCTTTTGAAATACTGGAATTCCCTGGCAGATAAGACCCTCCTCCCTCCGGTAGGAGGGAGAAGGGAATGGGTAGAAGAGGTGGAGAGTGGAGCTCCAGGTATTAGAACCCTTGAAACATGATTTCTATCATTTTTCCAGCCAGTAGAAATTTTTGTAAATTTTGAAGTTCGCCTCCCCATTGAAGTGTATTGCGGTTCGCGAACGTTTTCACGAACCGAAATTTCCGCGGAGGTTCGCAAACATGGTTCGCGAACCAAAAATTGGAGGTTCGCGACATCACTAGCAGTGACTGCTGCTGTAATACAATTGTGCACTCACACAGGTGCAGGGAAAAGGTATACACTGACTGGTGGTGGTATTGTATAATACAAAGTGCAGTCATACAGAGGCAGTGAAAGATATGCACTGAATGTGCTGGGCCGGGCACAGTAAAGCAATTAGCAAGGACCAGCTGCGACAGACAGGGCTGTATATGCAGTGTCAGTGGCACACACACACACACACACACACACACACACACAAAAACACATCAGAATAACATTAGCTCTCAAAAGAGCAATTTTGGGGTGCTTTTCATCAACAAATATCAGCTAGGAGCAAGCTAACAGATCTCCTATTTATCTCTTTCCCTATCTCTCCAATGTCTCTCCCTTTTCTCACTAATACAGCAGCACACAGAGTGAGAACATGGCCGATGCTGCTGCCTTTTATCAGGGGGAGGGGGGCTCCAGGATGGAGTGCAGCCAGATTGGCTGCCATGTGTCTGCTGACTGTGATGTAGAGGGTCAAAGTTTAGCCCAATGGTGTAGTATAGAGGGCGGGTCGAACTCGCTAAGTGTTCGCGGTTCACCGCAAACTCGAACCAGCTAATTTGCGCGAACAAGTTCTCCAGTGAACTGTTCGGTCTATCTCTACTCACAAGTCGGGTTGCAAGAGATGTAACCTTCAATTTAAGTCTACTAAGGAAAACCAGCCTCTGCTCTGGTACTTACTGGTTTCTGGGACTTTGGGTCTCAAATGTTTGCACTCCCAATTATCTTTTGGGGATCAAACAACAAAAACTAGAAAGTAACAACCTCCTAACAGAGGTCTAAACAAGATCAACTACTGGTGGAGGCGCTAAAAAAGGAAATAAAATAAATAAAAATAGTTTAAAAGGAGAGGTAAAAATGACTTACTTCCCTCTGAAGATAAATTATTCAATTTAATTTGCACAAAAACACAAAAGGACAACAAGTTTTGCAGGGTTGTCCCACTTTTTAAGGTATATGATTGTAAAGTGTCAATGGTTGGGGTTGTTTGGCCAGACAAAGCCAAGAGTCTCCTTTTAAACTGTTTTTAATTAATGTATTTTATATCTTTTTGGGCACCTCCACCCAGTAGGGTATATACATATCAGCCTGAGAAAGCAGAATGGTCAGCTCTGGATGCTCTGGGATAAGTTAAACAAAAGATTTAACACAATCTCTCATCACTCTACTTGCTTGCTGCTATGCCAGTCTGAGGTCCTGATGGTGGTGTTGAGCATTGGGAGTGGGTGTCCTTGGTAAAACAGTCTAAAGAGGAGGTAGAGGTCAGGTAGCCATATTGCCCACAACTTGTGAATGCATCACAAATTCAAGCTACTGCCATGGTATAAACAGGGAGGAAGGTTAAACAGGAAGATGCAGCTACAGCAATGGGAGAAGAACTGGGTGAAGTTGTGAACATTAGAAGGAGAGAGACATATTAACCATTTATAGCTCTTTAAAACTTAGCATATAAACCCATGAATGTTATCAACAACTCATTAAAATTGTCATAACGTGATTGTTGCCAACCAATATTAAACAGATTAGTAATTACTGTAAGTTACAACCAGTGACTAATAGACTAATAATTACCAAGTAATTACTCATCAACGTGTACCTTTTCTTTTGAGTACTCAAACATTTCTGGGGGGAAACTGTGGCAGGGATGTCTTTTTGCTTTTCTATGCCCATAAACATGCCTGTTTTGATCTAAGTGTGAGTTTGCTCCAAGCCTTCTTTTGTTCACAGTTGGACCAAAATAACCCTTTTATACTATCACTGGGAGCTGTTCTGACATATTTTTAACATGCCACAGGAGACAAGGGTTCACATCTTGGCTGCTCCTGTTCAGTAAACCAGCACCATCGACCTCAGTAGGAGACCTTAGGTGAGTTTCCCTAACACTGCTACTGCCTATAGAGCACCCCCCCCCCCCCCAGTGGCTGTAGCTCTGGGGATTTGAGTCTACAAGGAGAAAAGCGCAATAAAAATGTTCTGCCTGTCATGGTCATATATTGGTTTCATCATTTGTGATTTAGGAACATGGGATTAGCATGCAGATCAGGATGTCAGTCTTTGTCAACTTCATAATTGTGCTCGGCTACTAATGCACTAAACAGTTAAAACTTTGGGTGTTCATGACAGAAAAAAGGAGCTACAAACAGAAGGCAACCCACATTCTGCAGGCCACCTTTCAAAGAAGTGGGGATTTCATGGTTTGTCAGCATACCAATCACCAACCCAGAACACTGTAGTAGTGATGAGCACAAATGTGGCATAATCGTAATTTCTCATCATAATTCGCATTTATGATGTTAAATTGTAATGCAAAATTTTGTGAAAATTCATAATTAATTTTGCATGCAAAAACGTAATCCATCCGTAATTTCATGTAATTGTGTGCCAAATTTGGTGGTTAATAGCAAAGCCCCCATACAAGTTACCATCACCAACATTTCTATGTGTATTAAGGGGAATAGTGGGAATAAGTGAAAAAAAAAATCAAAAAGACCTTGTGTTTTTGAGAAAATTGAGTTTAAAAAATGCAAAGAAAAAATGTTTTTAAACTGTCATTTTTCTGAGTTTAAAAAAACATTTTTATTTGCATTTTTAAAATCAGTTTTCTCAAAAACTACAAAGTCTTTTTGAAAAAATATTTTTTTCTTGTACCCACTATTCTCCTTAACATATGTAGCAGTTTTGGTGTCAATAGCAAGTATGGGGGCTCTGCTATTTACTACTAAAGTCAGCACTAAATGACGCAAAAGTTAAGCCAAAATGTATGCAAAATTTAGGCAAAATTATATGAAATCAATTGAATTTACAAATCGTAATTACGTATAGGCGAAGTTGCAAAAATGTACCGGTATGTGAAATTCCCCATAATCATAATTAGCTGATTATGATCATCACTACACTGTAGCAAACATAGACCAAAGACCACAGTTTCACCCTTGGCGACCTTAACTGGTTAACACCTGAATCTATGTACAGTATGTGCCCCAATTAACCAATATAGGTTGCCAAGATTGAACTGGTCTAGCTTTGCTACAGTATGCTGGGTTGGAAGTCGTTCTGCAGGCACCAAGAGTTCCCCATTAATTAGAGGGTGCCCTACAGAACTTGCTGCCCTCTGTTGCTAGATCTTTGCTTGCAACAGTTATAAAAGTAAGGGCAAGTGAAATAGCAACTGTCAAAAATAAATAAAAAATGAAGCAACAGCATAATTCTATAATTCAGTCACAGGAGAGTTTATTTCAAGATGTTTATCTAATATATTAATGGATTTTAATTTAAAATCATTACTTAAGTCTACATATTACATAATGGATATTGTAAAATAATCTGGAGCAATTAAATATAAACAGTATGAATGTGCACAGAGGGTCTGTGTTGTTAATAATAACTATGTTTCTAATAAGAACATCTGACAAGAGGATAGTTTCCTGTTTTATTTAAACCACCATAAGGATTCAGAGGAAATTCATAAATTATACTAAGCTGTCAAGAAGCCATTTCCCTGACTTAGAAGATAATAGGCGTATGGTATTCCACAGACAGCACTATTGTCTCTGGTTTCTCTATTAAAACAGACTCACCTATATTACAGAAGGGGGGAAACTGTTTTGTTAAATATTTAATGCGGGATGAATAACATTACTGTAGATGCATCTGTCTATTTTTTGCACAACAAATATGAATTCAGCATCTTTGAAGTCCATAGCAAGCCCCCACCAACAGAAGTATTATTTATGATACTTTTTTGTTTATAAAGATTTATAACTAATTCATAAATAGAAAAAAAAATAGCTTTCATTGCATTTTCTATTCCAAAGTCAGCTCTTGTTTGACACCTCATCCGGTGCTCCCAGTACTGAAGTTATTCATTTTAATGGACCAACCTGAGAGAACCTCATAGATAATACAAGTCTATCATTTCAAATATACGGCCTGTCTTTTGTATATAATGCTTTATAATATGCAATGCAGACTGCAACTGAGCAAACAGCAAGAAGAAAAAAATCCTATACGCTAAGTCAAAGTTCTTCTTTTACCCAAAGGGTTACTTTTGACAGGCGTCCGGGTACCTCTTTTCATTTTTAATGTAAATGAATCATGTCACTTCTGTTTATAATTGTGTGATACTGCAATAGCCTCATACAGCATAAAACAGAAATAAGCTTTGTAGTATAGTAGCACCTAATACTGTGTTTCCCCAAAATAAGTGTGTCTTATATACATTTTTGCACCAAAAGATGTGCTATAGCTTATTTTCAGGGGATGTCTTATATTTCTATTAGCACAAGTTCCTGTGCTGTGTGTCCTTCTGCCTTCCCCACTGTGCCGCCTCTTCCTCTGCTGGATCCACCTCTTATGTGCCCCTATGTCCCCCTTGTAGCTGTAGTGTCCTCCTGGTGTCCCCCTCTGTACCAGTGTCTTCCTCTATCCCCTGTCCTCCAGTGTCCTCCTATGTCCTCTTCCGCTGTCCCTCATGTGCTCCGATACCCCCCCCCCCCGCATCCTCTTCTTTCCACCAGCTCCATGCTGCTGTGTCCCCAAGCCTCAGCCTATGTGGAAGAAGTACAGCAATTTCTGCTTCTGGGCTCAAGTTATTACATAACACTAGTGGCCATACTTTTCCACTTACTGCTGCTAGGGCTTACTGTCGGAGTAACGGCGCCTTCAGATCTGACGAAGGCGCCATGTGCCGAAACGCGCAATGACGTCACACGCTTGCTGAACCCCAGCCACGCCCATCTCCCAGTGAGACGGAGCCCAGGCCATTAGGACTCGCGCTGCTGGCCACAGCGCGTCATCCTCCACTGCTGAGGCAAGCGGTTGGCTGTCAGCTGATATGCAAGTTACATAACTTTGTTTGTGAGTATAACTTTAAAACACTAATAAATTTCCCTTAACGTTTAATGCACTATGGCGCGCTCCATCATTTTTTAGTTTTCTTGCCAAACCACCCTACTCTGGAGCGCTGCAGTGTTTGAACTCAAAAGGGGAATCATCTTTGACTGGTCAACTTTGACTTGGAGTGCTGTTTGTGAAACACTACTGCCTATCACACTGCTGTCCCGTCACTGAAGCCAACTCGCTCTGCTGCCTGTCACTACGACAGCAGAGCTTCGTGAGATGGTCAGGAGCCAATTTAAATATGTAAAATGTACATAGACCCTTCTCTTTCACCTTCTCTGTTGTCTTTTAAAAATGTTCAAAACAGGCTCAAAAGACTCAATTTCCCTATAACACTTCTTCCTTTTCCCAGTTGAGGCAAACAAGAACAGATTAAGAGTGGTAACAAATAAGAATAGGCTTAGACATTAACTTGATACCACTAATTCTGCATAATATTCTCACTTGTAGTTTGAGTAAATAATTTTTGCACTATATTTGTGTTCTTGCGTTTCACTTGTAAGGAGTTGCCTGAATATACATTTTCTTTTACAGTGACCATTGTTACAAAGCCTAAGAATTTGTAGACATTTACCACTGACAGAATTCCACACCTGGTAAATGGCTCATGGTGATGTCAACCTTTACATTGCAAAGCATGATGGGAGGAGAGGATCTGGACAGCAGTGGCTTCTTCCTTACAAACCATTTCCAAGGAACTCTACTGAGAGTCCAGTGTGATGACTGACTTTATGAAGTAGCTTGACCACCGAGTCTAGTTCCCGACCTGAAAAAGAGGCAAGGCTGCCTGCTGACTGCATACATCATGCTTTATCCTTGAAGCAGTAAATAAACATTTTTTTCTTATTTGCCTGAATGTAGGCATCAAGTACAGCATAAAATTCTACTGGATCTCGAGAAGAAAAGTATGTAAAAAATAAAAGATTGATCTTGAGTGCCCCAAATGCATACATGTAAAAAAGGCGCTCAGAAAAAGGGCAAAGGGGACTGCCGCTAGAAAACGATCGCTAAACTTGGCGATATTGTACTACTGCATTTTTATAGTGAAATGTTGCTAATATTTACAAACATTGTACTATACCTAAACCAAACCCTACTCTCACAAAGAACCCCTGACTTCCCCCTGGTGGTGCTTTAACCTAACCCCACCTGGTGGTGCCTAACTCTAAAGCCCCCTCCTAATGCTAAGCCTCTGCTAAGCCCCCCACAAAGCTGCAATATTCAGCTATGAAGATAAATGTCAGCACCTGGACACACCTGATCAGCGGCATGAGGGGGCAATCTTCGCACTTGCCGCTAATTGGGTGCCTCCAGACACCAAAATTTGCCCTAATTGCCACATATCGCAGCTATTCTACAAGCCGTGATTTGCGTCAAAAAAGGTACCATTCAGCGCCCGATGGCTCCCACTAGCAGCCACTGCCATGCGCCCAAATTTCCCTACAATGCTGTAAAGTACACCTATGACGGCGCCGTTTTAGCTGAAAGCTTTCCTGCGTCCTTTTTTTCTGCTTTAACTCAAAAACCTTCCTTTCATGCTGCCAATATAGATTAGAAACGACAACAACACAAGATACTGTAATTACTTGCAGATTTTTTTCCTCAAATGCTCTTATTAGTTCATTATATATTGTAACTTCCAATAACAGGTCTACCCATTTGTATAATGTTATGTATTGCTGGTAAAAAAATAATAATAATAATAATAATTAAGAAAAAACCTATATACTTGAGCAACATTGCTTTTATGTTTTATCACATTCTTTTTCCTCCTCAGTAAATTCTGTGCTTAAATCAGTTTCTTTCCTACCTGCTCCATTTACATAGATGATTTTTATGACATACTGTCATGTTACTTTATATTTTTTCTGGGAAAGACCTTCAATATTTTTTAGCTCTGACGCAGGAGCAGATTTATAGGGACTATACGGAATAGAGTGCTCTATGTGCCAGAATGGAGGTCATTTATCAAGGATCCTCAGGTGCATTAAGCTGACAATTACCTCATGTACCTAAATGACTTGCATTATATTTAAAAAGGAAGAGAGTTTAATGTAAATGGTGCGGCAAAAGGCACTCATTTAGTGACATTTAATATGGCATTGATGTAGTTTGCACACATGGAGTTTTTCTAATTTTATTTTACATTTTGATAGCTGTATGTCAACTTCTAATTGTGCAGAAATTAGGGGAAACTGGATCATTAAGTGATACCTTTGCCGAATGACAGGAGATATATTTTCCAGACAGGCTTTTAAGACTTGAACTGAGTTCCTAATGTCAGATGGTTTTACAGAAATTTATATCCCAAGATTTTTTTTCTCTTTTATTACACTCATTATGCGCCAAAATCATTTTTTTTCTACCGCTACTAGCATTAATATTAACTTGCACCTTATTAAAATGAACTCCACACATACACACACAACCCAATAATATCCAATAATTGCATTTAATAATGTCTAAATTGTGCTATGAGCCCAGTGTTTGAATATATTCCCATAGATATCATACTTATGTCTGTAGAAATTACAGTATGGACCATTTTTCTGATCGCTCAAAGACAGATTTGTTACAAGCAATCTCTTACAATACCAATAAACAACTGGTGGGAAATTTAGTCAACAGCATTGAACTTTTTCTATACACCTTCTAAAAACAAGACAACCACACAGTTTTCAATATTACCATCATACCCTTGTTAGGAATGTCCTCCAGGAGCAACATATCACTGTCCTAATGGCACAATCTCCAAAGAAAGTTGTGATATGGAACTCCTAGAGTACATTCCTAATAAGTGTATAAGGGCAGTGTACATTTGAAAAGGACGCCTGGAAAAAAGGATGCCTGATATAGATGAAAAAGGTCAAATTTGACTACAAAGGGCACCTGCTGTTGCTGAAATGCCAAATTCGGCTACAAAGAGTCCCCGGTGTAGACGAAATTCCAAATTTGTCTACAAAGGGCACCTGGTGTTGCCAAAATTTCAAATTCGTCTACAAAGGGCACCTGGTGTAGCCGAGATGCCAAAACAAAAGGTGCCTGGTGATAACTCACCTCTTCCGGTCCCAGCGTGTGTTCCACTGACGTCACTTCCTGCAACACCACCCACTGTATTGTAAGTGGACGGTGTTGCAGGAAGTGACATCAGTGGAGCGCACGCTGGAACGCGGAAGAGGTGAGTGATCCCAGCTGTTACCTCTTAATAGTAGCGGATGCTACTTAACTTTTTAAAGCTAGAGGGGAGCAGAGGTTGGGGGACCCAGGTGAGGGAGGGGGGTTACGACCCCCTTCCCCACCGCTTTGCCCAATACCCCCTTCCTGCCCGCTAACCCCTCCAGCTCTTCGGCCCACCACAGCTCAGGTCCCCATAGACTTCAATAGGGTTCGGTGTTCGGCCAAATATGCCGAACATCTGGACGATGTTCGGCCAAGCCGACCCGAACCCGAACATCTTGGTGTTCGATCAACACTAATGGTAACAGCTGGCGAGCTTACAGTTCCGCCAAGCCAGCTGTAAGACGCCGGGCAAGTGGGTGACTGGCAGAAATTGGCTTCCTACGCTAACAGATTTCCTTCACAGACACTTGGCTGCTGTGGGCAGAAGAGCAGGAACCGCTCAAGGTCAAAGGCAGAGTGAAGGAGGGTGGCTGTGAAGGTGCAAGGGAGAAAGAAAAGCTGAAGATGATGCACCTGAAGTAGGAAGAGTAGAAGGAGGGTGGCTTTTCTTTTGTGTGCTGCTTTTGCTCAGGTGCTCTTCCCATTGCTGTTTGTGCCTTTTCTCCATGTGCCTTCGTAAGCCATGGCTCAATTTTTGGAGGCAGAGAGAACAGATGGCATTGCTCCGATCTGAGGCAGACACATTAAAACATTTCCAAACCGCTGAGCCCCCCTGGGGTGATGGCACTATGGTGGCATCAGCAGCTGACGTTAAAGGGCATGTTGGCTGGCTGTACATAGGTGGCGATACATGGCGCCGGACACTGCCACCAGCTGTTTCTGACAATGAGCCCCCCCTGCTTCTTTCAGGAACTCGTCTCCTCCTACTCCTCTCTGACTCCCCCTCTGAACTGTCCCCCTGTTCATCTCCTCTATTGGGAACATACGTGGGAACAGTATCATCGTCATCATGATAATCATCCTGCCCAGCTTTGCTTACCTCAGACACCTCCAAAACTGCACCGATAGCAGGTAATTCATCATCCCCCTCTGCACATGTTGCTTCCATAGTGTCGCCTAACTCACACATATGAGGTGGTGTAATTTGCTTAGCGCCTTCATCTGGTTGTAACAATAATGACTGTGCATCAGTGATTTCCCCACCAAATAACTCCTGTGAATTGTCAAATGTAGCAGATGTGGTACTTGGAGTAGCGCTGGTGGCTGCAGAAGATGAGGTGTTCTGTGTTAAATAGTCAACCATGTCCTGATCTTGGGAGTTGATGGGATGTGCCTTCTTCTGAGCACTGTACTTTGGTCCAGGGCCACACGAAAACACATTACCATGACCTCGCACAGACCTGCTGGGTGGCCTTCCTCTGGGTCTGCCTCTACCTCTGTCTCTGCCTGTTTTGTCCGTTTTGTCCATATCGGGGGGTGAAGTGAAAGGTATGCACTGACTTGAGTAATACAATGTGCAGTCATACAGGTGCAGTTGACAGGTATGCACAAAGTGGTATATCACACTGTGTGCCCTCACGTAGGTGGGTGGGTGCACTGAAGTGAACAACAGGTAGTAGTAATTATATGCAGTGATGGTTATTACAATGTACACCTGTCACACACAGACAGGTACCAGACAGGCACAGTGACACTGTGTGCGCTCACGTAGGTGGGTAGGTGCACAGTGAACAACAGGTAGGTATATGCAGTGGGTATTACAATGTGCACCTGTCACACACAGACAGGTACCGGACAGGCACAGTGACACTGCATGTGCTCACATAGGTAGGTGGGTGGGTGCACAGTGAACAATAGGTAGGTATATGCAGTGGGTATTACAATGTGCACCTGTCACACACAGACAGGTACCGGACAGGCACAGTGACACTGCGTGCGCTCACATAGGTGGGTGTACAGTGAACAACAGGTAGGTATATGCAGTGGGTATTATAATGTGCACCTGTCACACACAGACAGATACCGGACAGGTACAGTAACACTGCGTGCGCTCACGTAGGTGGGTGGGTGCACAGTTAACAACAGGTAGGTATATGCAGTGGGTATTACAATGTGCACCTGTCACACACAGACAGGTACTGGAAAGACACAGTGACACTGCGTGCACTCACGTAGGTGGGTGAGTGAACAGTGAACAACAGGTAGGTATATGCAGTGGGTATTACAATGTGCACCTGTCACACACAGACAGGCACCGGACAGGCACAGTGACACTGCGTACGCTTACGCAGGTGGGTGGGTGCACAGTGAACAACAGGTAGGTATATGCAGTAGGTATTACATTGTGCACATGTCACACACAGACAGGTACTGAACAGGCATAGTGACACTGCATGCATGCATGTAGGTGGGTGGGTGCACAGTAAACAACAGGTAGGTATATGCAGTGGGTTTTACAATGTGCACCTGTCACACACACAGGTAGTAGCCACAGAATGTGCTGGGCCTGGCAGTGGCACACAGAGTAGGAATTAGCAAGGCTTTCTATGCAACACAAGTGTCAGTGGGACACACACAAAAAATAGATCACAAGAACAAGATTCAAAAGAGCTGTTGTGCTGTGCTTTTTTATCAATAAGAATCAGCAAGGAGCAAGCTAACAAGCCTACAAGAGCCTAAATAAGCTTTCCCTATGAGAGTCTGAAGCAGCTATCCCTTCACTAATTACTGCAGGCACATGAGTGAGTGAAAAACCTGACGCTGCCTGCCTTTTATAAGGGGGGGTGGGGGTTGGGCTCCAGGAGGGAGTGTAGCCTAATTGGCTACAATGTGCCTGCTGACTGTGATGTAGAGGGTCAAAGTTGACCCTCATGATGCACTATGGAGGGGAACCGAACTTCCGGAAAAGTTTGCGGTTCTCCGCGATCGCATCCCGGAAGTTCGCGTTCGGGCCATCTCTAATAGTAATCACTTTTCTCTACTATATCACTATATCCAGCGCCCTTTTATAGCCCAACAAATTTTGCATACAACAGCATCCTTTTTATAAACCAAACTAGCTTTTCATCTACACCAGGAGCCTTTTGTAGCCCATTTTGGCATATTGTTTACACCAGGCGCCCTTTGTAGATTAATTTGGAATTTCGGCTACACCAGGTGCCCTTTGTAGCCTGAATTTGGTATTCCGGCAACACCAGGCGCCCTTTGTAGCCAAATTTTGCATTTTGGCTACACCAGGATCCCTTTGTAGATGAATTTGGCATCTCGGCTACACCAGGTGCCCTTTTTACCACCTTGTAGCCATAATTTGCAGAAATAACAATGAAGTTTATGGAGGCAACCTTTTAATACAGATGCCTCAGGAACTCTTTTCAACTGATTCCATGAGGGCATGTGCACAGTATACTTTCTTCCTGCTCTACCATCTGGGCTTTTGGACATATTTTCTGACTTTCTAGGTCTTGTTCCTACTACTTGCTTCCTGACATGTTTTAATACTGATTCTGCTTCTACATCTGGGAAAAATAAATATTACATTTATGATCACCAGGTTTACTGTCTCTGAAGCCTTAACATTCTTTGTATTGTTACCTCAGTTATCCCCTCTATTCTGAGAAATATGACTGTAGAAAATTCCTGTAATACATGTCCTGTAACACAAGCGCATCAAAGAGGTCAGGAACTGATGTTAAACAATGAGACTTGTGTTGCAATCACCATTTCATACCAACAGCATAGCATACCAATAACATTTGATTCAAGGCTAAGCTTTTTGTCAGTGTATTTAAAATTAGAAAGAAAGTCCAGGAGCAACTCACCACATTAAAGCTTTAAAACTTCATAAACCTTTAATTCAGCTCTTCTTTAAAAATATTCAGTAGCAAAAAGACAAAAACTTGTATACTTAAAGCGGAATATAACCCTGCATTTCAACTTTGCTCTAAAACATTATTTACACTATATTATATGCAACCAGCATTTTTTTTTTTTACTAGACCAGCATTGGAAGGGTTACACAGGGCTTTAAAGTCCCTAGAGATTTCTGCAGACGCATCCGAACTTCAGTTAGATACTTTTTGTTTACAAATATGTATCTTTTAAGTGTTTATTGTGACTCATCTCTCTCACTGAGAAGGAGCTTGGAGGACAGCCAAAGAGTGTGTAACTGTTTATCAATAGATACATCTAACTAAATAGAATGTAACTATCTGAACGTCTGCACGGAACTTAAAACCTCTGTGTTTAACCCTTCCAATGCTGTTCTAGTAAAAAAAAATGCTTTTTGCATATAATATGCTGTAAATAATGTTTTAGAGCAAAGTTGAAATGCAGGGTTATATTCCGCTTTAACAGATAAGAAGGTAGAAAAGGTAGGTGCGGAGGAAGGTCGGCGATCATTTTGTCCTGCAATAAGGACTTTCTCAAGACCGAATCTCAGACCAGTAATGTTTTCAGAATCAGAATCAGAATCACTTTATTTCGTCAAGTACAGCAGAGCTATACTTTACCATATGTTTTTAAACACTTTCCTTATGGATTACACTTTGTACATTGTTCTATGAACTAGGGGTTGACCCTTAACTGCTGACGTAAATTGGAAGCACACATTTCTGTAGAATTTGATTGTATGTTGTATCATTAAGAATTTCCTTTGATGGACTGCTCCCACAGAACTTCAAAGGGGCACTACAGCGAAAAACTGTAAAATTTTAAATATGTGCAAACATATACAAATAAGAAGTACATTTTTTTCCAGAGTAAAATGAGATTTAAATTACTTTTCTCCTATGTTGCTGTCACTTACAGTAGGTAGCAGAAATCTGACAGAAGTAACAGGTTTTGGATTAGTCCATCTCTTTATAGGGGATTCTCCGGGATATATTTATTTTTAAAAGGACTTAGTGAATGGCAGTTGCTCTGTCCAACTGCCAAAAAACTGTGTAGCGAGCAGGGAAGCTGGCCAGCATCATTGTTTAAATCCTTTTTAGGGAATATCTTTATAAAGAATTAAAGCCTTGCTGAGAATCCCCTATGAAGAGATGGACTAGTCCAAAACCTGTTACTTCCGTCAGATTTCTGCTACTTACTGTAAGTGACAGCAACATAGGAGAAAAGTAATTTATGGCTCATTTTACTCTGGAAAAAATGTACTTCTTATTTTTATATGTTTGGACATTTTTAAAATTTTACAGGTTTTCGCTGTAGTGCCCCTTTAAAGCTCGCCTCATGCATAACCCTGATTTTTCAGTACACCAGGTGGTTAAGATATAATTATCACTTCAGAGGACACATTTCTTATCTTCTGGAGACCAAGGCCAGCATGCTTTTCTCCACTGCAGCAGAGTGGCATTGCAGATGACGGTTTTAGGCTTTCATGAAGTTGCTCAGCCATTGTCCAAGTCCAATGAATGAAACTTACAATAAGCACTTTTTTTAGTTGCTGTAACTTCTAGAAGCAGTTTCTTACTTGGTGGCAGTCTTTCAGCCAAACTCATTCACAACAGGAAGTATCAGGAGGATGGATTGCAGTGTGGAATGCTGTGACCCCCTTTGCAGACGCAAGGGGGTGCAGTTAAGTAAGTTTTCATCCCATGTCACCATCAAATGGTATATCTTAAAGAACAACTGATGTACATAGAATATGGAGTGTAATGATCTGCGCTGCTGTCTGCACTGGCAGACAGCTGTTTGACCATTTTTAGGTCTGAGTGCTGCAGGTCTCTGGAAAAGAGACCTGTCTTCACTCTGCAAGTTTCAGAGCTGCTGTTCTGGGGAGGAATTTGCATACACTTGTCATTCAAATTGCTTAGCTGCTTCCTTTGATGGCTTGCAGTATAAATATCATTTATTCCCAGAATTCCCAGCTGGTCATACTGGTTTGTTTCTGCTTACTTACCTGGAGTGTCAGCCTTAGCAAATCGTTTGCTAAGATTATCTTAGAGTAATTTCTTGGTAGTGCACTAGGCATTCCTTCTAGCGTAGTCAGATTGTATTATCTGTTTTGCTTTGTACTGTCTATCTGTTGCGATTGTCTTGTCCCCAGCGGCGGTCGACAGGAAATCGTACTGTCTTTTGAGATCACATTCGCCCTAGTGGTAGTGGCAGTAGTTCCTTCTGTCTGGGAGTGTAGGCCAGAGCTGCAGCTGCTACTGGCTACTCCTTCTGTCTGTCTTGTCTGGAGCGAACGCTTGCTGTAGGCTCGGTGAGGCAACTATTTAGCAAGCGTTCACGTTCTCTTTTTCGTTTATGTGTTACATCGGTTAGTTAGGGTTGGCGTGCTTTGTCTCTGTTGCACTTTTTGTGCGGAGACTGCGACATTAGCGTGCTTTGTCGCTGTTGCGCTTTTCGCGAGGCGACCGTGCTTAGCGAGTGCGTTTGTTATTTTCCTTGGCGTTCTGATCATTGTTATTTGCTGTGTCTTTCTTGCTACATTTGTGCTCTGTCTTACTCGGTCTTGTGTCACTATTGGCAATCGCCACTCTTGCGATTGCATTCCCACTGCGTTTCCGTTGTTGTGTGTTCGCCGTCGCCGGGTGGCGACTAGATTGGTGGACACACATACATTCTGTCTCTGTGCTCACTTTCTCTCTACTGGTGCATAGCGCCAAAGCTGGGTTCTGTCGTTTTATACGCTTTTGGAGGACTTCCGCAGTGTCAGCGCACATCTCGTGCGCTGACCACGGAGATAATTCCGCAATCGTTACATGGAGGCTGCAATAGTCCTGCTGATCTATCGGGAAGAGTGGCAGGGAGGGGCAGCGGGGGACATCGAAACAGCGGACAGGGGACGTGCCCACCTTCCTCCACCAGTCTGTGGGACCCCCGTGGTGAACTGGCTATGGCGTCTAATAGATGCCACCTTAGTTCATCCCTGAGGCCCGCAGCTCACCGCTCCAGCCTGCGTAGTCTTCCGGCAGGCAGAGCAGGGCTATGGGAAGATGGCGCCTGAAGCCCTGTACTGGAGACTAATTGTGTCTCCAGGACAGGGCTTTGGACAATCTTCCCATAGCCCTGCTCTCTGCCTGCTGTCAGCACGGGACTTTCGTAGGCTGGTTGCACTGCTGCAGATCGTCCCAGGAAGCTGCGCCCAGGGAGAGGAGTCTTTTTGCAGGTGAGTAAATGCTTCTTTTTTCAGGTGGTCGGTAGTTTTTGGTGAAACGCTGGCCACATTAAGATTATTTTATGATGAAACGCTGGTCACATTACGCTTATTTTTTGGTGACACACGGGCACCATTACGATTATTTTATGGGGAAACACTGCCCACTTTACAATTTATTTTCTAGTGAAACATTGCCGCATTACGATTATTTTCTGGTGAAACGCTGCTGCATTGCGATTATTTTCTGGTGCAAGATTGCCGCATTAAAATTAAATTATTTTATGGTGAATCATTGCTGCGTTACAATTATTTTATGGTGAAAGATTGCCACATTATGATTATTTTATAGTGAAGCAATGCATGCATTTTATGTGTCAGAGGTAATGGTTCTTGCATTTCATGTGTCGGAAGTAATAGTTCTTGCATTTCATGTGTCAGAGGTAATAATTCTTGCATTTCATGTGGCGGAGATAACAGTTGTTGCATTTTATGTGGTGGAGGTGATGGTTCTTGCACTTCATGTGTTGGAAGTAATGGTTCTTGCATTGCTGCCTCACTGTTACGCGTTACATTAAAGTTAGCCCCACCCTGCATGATGTCATGACCACACCCATTTTTCTATGCGCACCACACTACCATTACTGAAAAAAAATGTGCTCGAACATGATGCCCCCTTCACATTTCTGACTGCATCCTCATATGTGCCTTTTTAGAATGAGGCACTTCTGCTGGGCACAGGGTATACTTGAGCTTGTCAATGCAAGCTTTTAGGTTTAGGCTGGGTGCACACATAGCAGAAACGCTTTTGTCGCTAATAGAAGTTTATCGGCCACAGAAAAAAATGCATATAAAAAACGCATATGTGTTTTATTGCGTTTTCAAACCTGCATTTTTGAAACCGTTGGTTTTGTTTCATAATATTCATAGATGCATTAAAAACGAACATAATGACAGTCAATGGGATTGCAATGGTATGCGTTTTTATATGCATTTTTCCCCCAAAATATTTTTTTTTTGCTGTTTTTCTGCTTTCTGTTGTCTTCCTAGTGATTTGCATAGATGGAAATAGAAAACGCATGGAAAATGCATTAAAACGCACACAAAAGGATTGAAAATGCATCGCAAACACACTAAAAAACGCAGTAAAAACGCACAAAAAACATACACAACATTAACATAATGACATAATGACATAAATCGCAGCCTTTCACGTTATGTTATGTGAGCTCCCAGCCATAAAAAAAATGGGTGGGGGAGGGGGATACATAAACAAACCTAAATATGTATTTTTTGTAAATTAATAGTATACAAGAATATTCAACAAGCTTTTGTGTACAATTATGAAGTAACAAATATATACTAAGTGTGTCAAGGAGTACCTGAGATGGTGTAACTCAAAACAAGAAATGGTACCTAAAACAGGAGATACCTGTCAAACCTATCTTTGATAAAGTACTATAGTCTACAAAAATGTTTAGACAAACTTAGCTAATGTTTAGAACCAGAGTTAAAACAAAAAGCAAAAACTTTGACATGGAAGTTGATGAGCTTAGTAACCTACCTCTGTATGCGAAGAACATCTTCAATGTAATGAAAACTAATGACGGCAGATCAACAGTTAAAAAAACAGCATTATAAAAAGAAACTCCCCTCCAAAACATGCTTTGTTGATAAAGGCTACTAAATGTATTCTAATAATTATCCAATTTGTAATTTATCCAGCCACAGCTCTGATTGATACTAAGAGGATCCCTTGCCACTGTAGTAGACTATCTTCATTGTATACTTGTACCTTGGATTCATTTATTGTAAATGTAAAACTGGTACACATGTCTATTTTTTTATGTATGCCTATTGCTTCATTTGTATGGCTAATTACACATAATTAAAGCTTGCATATATGAATACTTAATATGCTGGCAGAAAAGGGTGTGCTCCAGAGACAAACATGACAGACAATCAAAAAGTACTTGTTGACTTCATTCTTTGCTTTGGTATGACTCACTGCATAACATATGATAATGGTGTACAGGCATCATGACAAAGGACATCCGCCACAATGAGTCACCAGAAATATTGTTTGCAGTGACAGTGTTATTAGACTCACGCTCTACTTCATCTTCAGAGGATGTAGCCATTTATGGGGATTTATTGTATAAAAAGGAAAGCCTATGTATAAGCTGAATGCATGTTCCTCTATAACACTTTTCCCTAATGAGTAAGTGATATGACTATTAATACCGTAGTTTTATCACATGAAGCACATTCAAGGCCCGATTTACAAGTATATAGCATTCAAACTGTTTAGTTATTTCTAGCATATACAGTACCTGCTGGCTCATATTCCAATGCCCTTTGGCCAGCATGTAGCTACAATAGACACGCTGGGATACAACCTGCAGACATCCTAATAGCTTATGAGTTCAAGTCCATTTCAAGTTACAACACCTTATCTAGTGTTGGGCGAACACCTGGATGTTCGGGTTCGGGAAAGTTCGCCGAACATGGCCGCGATGTTCGGCATGTTCGGGCCGAACCCCGAACTCCCCGAACATCCCGCTTTTGGGGGCCCTATGGGGTCGCAGGCATAAGGGGGGAGCATGCCCCGATCGCGGGGGGGTCGGAAATTCCCCCCTCCCCCTCCGCTAGCGCTCCCCCCTCTGCCCGCTTCCCCATACAAAAGTTTAATGAAGTAAAACAGTACCAGTCCGGTGGTAGTGGGTGGCTGGCAGTGGGCGGCACGCCACTGTTTAGTGAGTGACTGAGGAGGAGGAGTCCGGAGAGTGACGCGTTGAGGGAGGCCGGGCAGCGGGCGGTTCAGCAGTAGTACGGTACTACTGCTGAACCGCCCGCTGCCCGGCCTCCCTCAACGCGTCACTCTCCGGACTCCTCCTCCTCAGTCACTCACTAAACAGTGCCGCCCACTGCCAGCCACCCACTACCACCGGACCGGTACTGTTTTACTTCATTAAACTTTTGTATGGGGTAGCGGGCAGAGGGGGGAGCGCTAGCGGAGGGGGTGGGGGGAATTTCCGACCCCCCCCCCCCCGCGATTGGGGCATGCTCCCCCCTTATGCCTGCGACCCCATAGGGGGCAGTATTCGGCCGAACAGGGCTCTGTTCGGCCGAACAGGGGCCCTGTTCGGCCCTGTTCGCGGCCATTTAGTAGTTTGGGGCGAACCCGAACTTAAAAGGCCGAACACCATCAGGTGTTCGGCCGAACTCGAACATAACTCGAACATCACCCGAACAGGGTGATGTTCTGCAGAACCCGAATAGTGGCGAACACTGTTCGCCCAACACTACTTATGTCCTTGTAATATCAACCCGTAAAGCCTCATACACACTTTAGAGTGCTCTTGGCAAGGTGGCCTTTCCAGATGACTACTGTCAACAATCCAGTATGTGTATAGCAGCCCACAATCGGTGCTATTGCATTAGCAACAGATCATCTCATCCAAGTGCCGGCAAACACTATTGTTTTCTCTCCTTACCTCTACCTTTTAATTTGGGTCCACTTTAAAGGTGGGTACACACGTCAGATAAAAGTCTTTGGAAAATGAAAGATCACAGACCAATTTTACCCCCTTCCATGTAGTATGAGAGCCAAAAAATAATAATACTCTACACAGTCTATTCTATGGAGCTGAACCCCATCAGATAAAAATCTTTGTAAGATGCTGCACACACAGATGCTGTACACATGCAACAGATCAGTATCTGCAAAAGATCAGTTCCTGCAAAAGATCCGTTCCTGCAAAATGCATTCAAAGCCTATGATATCTGCAGATCTCATACATACCTTGTTTAATGGACCATCAGGAAATCCCTCTTTGAACGGGTTTTCCTGATCGCCGATCGCCGTAGGCGATCGAAGAGGGTCTGGGGATGCCGCTGAGCAGCGGCTATCATGTAGCGAGCCCTAGGCTTGCTACATGATTTAAAAAAAAAATTCAAAAAACGGCTGCGCTGCCCCCTGGCGGTTTTTAATAGACCGACAGGAGGGTTACAGTGCTGTGCCCATCCCACAAATGCTATCCCCATAAAATTCCCAGACGCTGGCTCACGTCACCACCCACACATATCACCCCCAGCAATGGAGAAAAACCACTCCAGGTAGATCTCACTGCCTTTAACCTCAGTGCACTAATGAACAGGCTGGCAATGAACAAAGCTGATACCAGTCATACTAGATTATCCTTGATCTAGCAATGGGGACAAACTATCTCACAAAGTCCCTCTAATTAGTAGCAATATTTCCATATACAGTCCGTAGCAGTAGCAAATGGGGAGGCATGCAAAGCAATGTCCAGTTCTAAAGCATAAAGGCACTCGATATATCTGTCCACATGTAGGTATATATAGGTGCTTACCCAGCACCCTCCTAGGTGCTAGCAGTGGCCGTGCAGTTCAGAGTCCAGGCTAGGTAGGCTGGTCACCGCTCAGATGCTCCACCCCGCTCCTTATTGCGGGGGAGCTAGTGGATATGGAGGACATCTTTCTCTTTCACCCCGTCAGGGACGTCTCCCTGGAACGGGGAAGATGGGTATAAATGCTGCCACAGAGTTGAGCTGCCAAGGGGTTGCGCTACCAGGGGGGACACGCTTAGCCTTTCTCCTCCTGGTGCCGCTCGATAGCACGCCACGGCCAATGCTAGATTTTCCCTGCAGTGTTCTCTTCCTCCTAAGACGGTGGCCCAGCACTACCAAACAAAGGTGTTCCATTTTATTTTGTTTTTGAATTTAAACATAGAATTAAAAAAAAACCCACAATATATACCTACCCAGACATAGATCCACCACATGTTCAGCAGATCAACTTCTCTTCTATATATATGTTACGGCCAGAACCCGAAGTTTGGCCACTTCTAGTTCTGGCCGGCCACTTCGGGTTCTGGCCGGCCAATTCGCGAAGTGCCCGCTGCGCTGCGGCCAATGTTAGAAACGGATCGTTTACTCTGATATGAATGTATCTTCTGGCCGCAGCGCAGCGGCCAAACATATTAATTTGTTGCAATTTTAAGCCGGCGGCAATGTAACGATTCAAGCCGCCGGCTTTTTCATCTGCCTCATCTCTCTCCCTCTCTTTCTTATGGCCAGCCGGCGGGGGGGGGGGGGGGGAGACACGCGAGTCCCCCCGGGAGTCGTTCGTCGCAGCAGGGGCAGCAGAGCGGGGAGGCTGCAGACATTGCTTCTGCCAGCACCCGCTCTGCAAGAACGGCAGGCTTCCCTGCCGCGACGAACGACTCCGGAGGGACACGCGTGTCCCCGCCCGGCTGCCCATAAGAAAGAGAGGGAGAGAGATGAGGCAGATGAAAAAGCCGGCGGCTTGAATCGTTATATTGCCGCCGGCTTAAAATTGCAACAAATTAATACGTTTGGCCGCTGCGCTGCGGCCAGAAGATACATTCATATCAGAGTAAACGATCCGTTTCTAACATTGGCCGCAGCGCAGCGGGCACTTCGCGAATTGGCCGGCCAGAACCCGAAGTGGCCGGCCAGAACTAGAAGTGGCCAAACTTCGGGTTCTGGCCGTAACATATATAAGAGACTTACAGCATATACAATATATACTGTATGTTGATGATATTGCAATACATTTCTTAAAGGAAACTTGAGGTGAATACTACTAATACATAGGCACCCAATGTGCTTATGAATTCAAGTTTCAAAGGAAGTTTCAAAGGAAAAAAGTATACATGTAAATGTGGTAATTACCTTAACTGTTATTACCGCATTTAAATGTACACTATTTTCCTTTGAAACTTTAAAATCCATGTTCTCAAAAACTATAAGCTTTGCAAAAAAAAATGTTTTTTTTTCCTCTTGTTCCCACTATTCTTCTTAACCTTCCTGGCGGTAACCTCGAACGTAGTTCGGGGTAAGCCGCGCAGGAGGTTTTCTCCGGCCCTGCTGGGCCGATTTTCTTAATTTTTTTTTGCTGGACGCAGCTAGCACTTTGCTAGCTGCGCCAGCACACTGATCGCCGCCGCCCCGTGCCCGATCGCCGCTATATGTTGCGGCGTGCCCCCCCCTCCCCAGACCCCGTACGCTGCCTGGCCAATCAGTGCCAGGCAGCACCAAGGGGTGGATCGGGACTCCCAATGACGTCACGACGTCGCTGACGTCATCCCGCCCCATTGCCATGGCGACGGGGGAAGCCCTCCAGGAAAGCCCTGGGCTCGCTACGTGATTTAAAGAAAAAAAAAACTGCCGCGCTGCCTCCTGGCGGAATTTTTCATACCGCCAGGAGGGTTAACATATCCTGCACATTTGGTGTTTCTACCATGTAAGGGGGCTTTGCTATTGACTGCTAACGTTGGCGGGTTTTCAGGTGATAATCACGGATATTTTACCCGTGATCACAGCCGTATTCTTGTGATTGACTTCCATGATCGATTCCTGATCATGGATTCGTATCACGTCGGATAGTGAAAAAATGCTCATGAGTCACGGCTATACCGTGATCACGGATTGTATCCGATCAACACTAGTTTTTACCAGCCAATTTAACTATGTTAAACATTGCTAATCTTGCAAAAATCATTTATGACAGTAACTGAAAAATGCTTAATACGCAATAGTGCCCCTTCAAAGCCAAATGATGGTTCACAAAGAAGTGGTTGGAGTAGTTACATAATAATCATTTGGTATGGACCTTTAAAGAGAGCCTGAAGCCATAATTAAAATGGCTTTTTTCCTTATATATAGCAGGGGCATGTGTGCCCCTGCTAAAACGCGGCTATCCCGTGGCTGAACGAGGGTCCTTTCCCCTCCAAATCCCCCCTGTGCTGCCCGGGGAGCACTTCCGTGTGAGGCTGGGCTGTGAGCTGCAGCCCGGCCTCACACGCGTCTATCAGTGGCGGATCTCCGCCTCTCCCCTGCCCCTCTCAGTCTGCCTTCGCTGAGAGGGGCGGGGGAGAGGCGAAGATCCGCTGCTGATAGACGCGTGTGAGGCAGGGCTGCAGCTCATAGCCCGGCCTCACACGGAAGTGCACAGGGGTAGCAAAATCTACGACCAAGTTGGTCGTTGATTTTGCAGGGGGGGGTTTGGAGGGGAAAGGACCCTCGTTCAGCCGCGGGATAGCATCGTTTTAGCAGGGGCACACATGCCCCTGCTATATATAAGGAAAAAAGCCATTTTTATTAAGGCTTCAGAGTCTCTTTAAAGGACCGCTATAGCAAAAAAAAAAAAAACAGTAAGCGGTTAAATTCTGACGTACTTGGATTATTTAATCTCCTCATGGGGAATTTTCAGGGATTTCTTTGTTTTCAAAAACATTTCCTCAACAGCAGTTGCTAAGTCTATCTGTAAAAATAGTAATATACCAGGCAGCCTTCCTACTTGCTTGCACACTATTTTGGCAGTTGGACTGAGCAACTGCCATTCAGGGAATGCTTTTGGAAACAAAGAAAACCATGAGAATCCCCCATGAGTAGATAGACTAGTCCAAAGCCTGTTCTGTCTGCTTACTTTTTCACTGTAGTGGTCCTTTAAGGTATGTTCAGTCTTTGTTTTATTATTGTTATTAGACCTGAAAAATAACATTGACAAAGATTCAGGAGCTGTGTGTTATGCAAACAGGTTTATTTCCTCTCCTATATTTCTGTTTTAGGAACATGTCCATAAAACTGCTCCAAATAGTACAAAAGTAATTAAAACCTGGCCAGAGGGAGCTGTTGAGCAGCTACAGGACTGTCTTAGTAGCACTAACTGGGACATTTTTGAACATTCGGACCTTGAAATGTTCAGTGATAGTGTGCTGTGCTACATTAAATATTGCATGGACATTGTCACAGTGGATAAATGTATTCGGGTTTACCCCAATCAGAAGCCATGGATGACCAGGGAAGTACGGAGGCTGCTGAGAGAGAGGAACACTGCCTTCAGATCTGGGGATAAGGCCCTCTATTGCTTGGCTCGTGCTAACTTAAACAGGGGCATAAGAGAGGCCAAGCTAGATTATAAAAAAAAGATTGAGGAACATTTGGACAGTAACAATGGCAGGCAAGTGTGGATGGGTATCCAGCATATGACCAATTATCGAAATAATTCTGGAGATGTGGGCGGTGATTCATCGTTAGCTGAGGAACTGAATTATTACTTTGCACGGTTTGAAGTGGATTCATATGAGACAGCTAGACCCCATTCAGATATCAATAACAGTGCCCCTTATGTATTGGGGGAGCATGATGTGAGACGTACGTTGCGAGCCATCAACCCACGAAAGGCAGTTGGACCAGATGGTGTCTCAGGACGTGTTTTAAAAGAATGTGCAGACCAACTAGCTGGGGTCTTCACTAGGATTTTTAATCAGTCCCTGTCTCAATCAATTGTACCAACTTGTTTAAAATCCTCTGTTATAGTTCCTTTGGCCAAAAAACAGACCATCACTAGCCTTAATGATTACAGGCCAGTCGCATTGACACCTGTGATTATGAAGTGTTTTGAGAAGCTCATCAGGAACTATATATTGTCTTTTATTCCTCCCATGTTTGATCAACATCAGTTTGCCTATAGATCAAATAGGTCCACAGAGGATGCGGTGGCTACTGTCCTCCATGTTGTACTGTCCCATCTAGAGCAGCAAGGGAGTTATGCACGATTGCTTTTTATTGATTTTAGTTCTGCTTTTAATACTATTATACCCCATAGACTGGTGACCAAATTGTCAGACATAGGGATTCCATATTCAACTTGCCTCTGGATTAAGAACTTTTTGAGCGATCGTCCTCAAAGGGTTAGAGTGGGTACAAATTTTTCCTCATCTATCAGTCTCAGCACTGGCTCTCCTCAGGGCTGTGTGCTGAGCCCCCTGCTCTATACTCTCTACACTCATGATTGTGTTCCTGCCCACCATAGTAACACCATCGTTAAGTTTGCTGATGACACTACAGTGGTGGGGCTCATATCAGGGGGGGATGAGTCTGCCTATAGGGATGAGGTAGAAAGGCTGGAAATGTGGTGTAGAGACAATAATCTGCTCCTAAATGTAGCTAAAACCAAGGAGCTTATAGTGGATTTTAGGAAGAAGGCAGATGACATTCAGCCACTTATTATAAATGGAAATATTGTAGAAAGGGTCACAGACTTTCGGTTTTTAGGAGTTACTATTAAAGAGGACCTGACTTGGGGGTCACATATTGCTGAAGTAGTGAAAAAGGCACAGAAGAGGCTATATTTTTTGAGGGTGCTTAGGAAGAATAATATTCCTGAGAAATTGTTGGTGTCTTTTTACCGCAGTACAGTGGAGAGTGTCCTAGTCTACTGTCTCTGTGCGTGGTTTTCAAGCTGCACAGTAGCACAGAAAAAGCAGCTTCATAGGGTAATTAAGGTTGCCCAGAGGATAGTTGGCTGTCCTCTCCTTCCATTAGAAGAATTATATACGTCTTATTGTTTCAGGAATATTAAGAAAATTTTAGGCGACGCCTCACATCCAGGACATGTGTTATTTGAACATCTCCCTTCTGGAAAACGTTTTAGACTTATAAAAACTAAGACAAATAGACTAAAGAACAGTTTTTATCCTTCAGCCATTTCTATGTTAAATGCTGCTAAGTGGCCATGTTGATAAGGGGTGTGTGCAATGTAATGTATGTAAGAATGGAATGTTATGCTGTCTTCGCTTTTGCTGGAAAATTGCATTTAAGAATTTCGTTGTACAATTTCGGTTGTTACAATGACAATAAAGATTTTCTATCTTTCTATCTATCTATAATTCAGTGACTTTGTCATGCTAATATATCTCACTTTCAGGCCCAGTGACTTTTTAGCAATTCTTTAAGACATATTCTTTTTTTTTTTTTATTCCATCCTGATATCTGACAAACTCGTCAATGTAAGTGGGTGCATTAAGTTGATTACAAGATGATATAGTGTTTTGATTGTCTTTATATTTCCCTATAATTCTAATAGCTGCAGTACAGGTTTCATTTACTATAGGGCTGTCTTGTAGTTGACAAAAATAGGTATGCTGTAATTCTTTCTTTGCAGAACATGCTGCAAGCTACATTTCACTCTTCCACAGGAAATAATTATACTGAAACCTTTTTGATATACTGAACCTATTTTTCATAAGTATACAATATTTTTTCCCATATGTTTAGTGGGGTAACGGAAATGTGCCTATGAATTAAAACTTAGCCTAAAGCAAAAACGCCAGAAGAAAGATTTCATTAGTGAGCAAAAGAAAAATGAATGACACCATACATAGTATCTGTACTTCAATTCACATAATCATTTCATGGGCTGGCTATTTATCACCGACGTATGAATACCTTCACCATATAGGCAGATTACCTTTGAAATGTAACCATTTTAATTGCTTCTGGACCATGATAATTGAAATCTATGCCGTGTTTTGGACTTGTTATCCCTGCCAGGGTGTAGATTTAAATTGCCACACTGCACGCTCCCCCTGCCACTACCGCCGCTACCCGTCATTACAGAGTGTGCCGTTGAGGATTCTGGGGTTAGGGGGAGCATCATCATAACTTACCTATGGGGTGCTGCTTCTCTGGCCACTAGCCCACATGACAAGCACCATTTTCTCTACTTGACCGTCAGCTTCTGCTGGCGTTTGTAATTCCTGGCTTTGCAGCTTTATTTTTTTTAAAAACAGTGCTCAGTTCAATTTCACATATCATGTGATATGGGTGCTCTAGGGTGGTGCGTAGGTGGGTGTGATAGGTGCAGTGGACTGGGAGGAGAGCGGGAGCCGTGCAGCAGGGACAGACGGACAGATCACAGGGAAAATAATATTTTTTAAAAAGTAGTAATTACAAAAACAAGCAATGACACACAACAAGGCACTTACTTATAAAAATAAAAAAGGATTTAAAAACAGAGAAATTATACCCCATTGGAAGGTCTAAATCTGTCTGTGGAAGGAAATGATCATGAACTCACCTGCAAGCCTGCAATGGATCTAGCATTCCAAGAAGTCAGTGTGAGAGATTGACCTACTCTAAGATTTCAGGTGGCATCTCTGCCCCCCATCCCCCCGCAGATGTGCAGGAGCCAGCGCAATCTGGTAATTCCAGTGGGCAGGCTCTGCAAGATGGAATTTTCTCTATTCCAGTAGACGTGTGGAAAGATACACATGGTGTCCATACCAAGAGGCTGACGCACGTGATCACTCATTCCTCCTATGCATTACATTGCAGATGCTGACAGCTGATGATTAATCAGCTCATAGAATGGCCTATGAATGGTGTGCAAGAAGTGGTTTCTGGTTGTCTGCTTGGAGGTTTAGTCTGGTGTGATTGGTTGACTGTGGTATATTAGCTACTCCTGGCTCTTACTTATTTCCTGTGATAGTGTAAGATGCTGTACCTAACTTGTAGGATGTGCATTAACCTGAACTTTCATTGTGACCTTACTTTACCTGCTGACTACCCACGTGGATTGCTGCCTAGACCGACATTTGCCTGTTTTTCACTGTGATTCTGCCTGATCCCTGTGATAATCTGATTGGTTTGTGGAATCCCTGTGTATGACCTTTGGCATGTTTCTAACTTTGAGTTTCCTCTGACCCCCTGAATGGATAGTGATCTGACCTCTGTGTACGAACCTCAAACTGTTTGACCTCACTATCTTCCTGTGTCCTGCCTTTGTGGGGTGCTGGTGGTACCTTTGCATTCACTTCTTTAGTTCCTATACATTGCACATTAAGGTCTGGATGTAGCCATGTGCTGGGACAATTCATAAAGGTTCCCAAGGCTGAGTGGGCATGAACCACATAGGGTGAAGAAGACTTCAGTGGAGATTGGGGCATAGGAGCTAAATAGAAAGCAGAGGATCCGTGTGGAGTGACATTGCAGGGAATGAGTGCTGTACAGATGGGTCACTGCCAGAGCAATGCATACTGTTGCTACATGGAGAGGAGGTGGGGCAACAGCACAGCATATGCTGGAGTGAGTTTTAGTGGGGGGGGGGGGGGTAAGAAAGGGTGCAATGCCCTTGGGGGTCAGTGTTGTTTAAAGATCTGTCACACTATATCTTTAGGTGACCCCGGGGAACACCTGTACTCAGGCTCGGCTCTCAGTAGTGATGATTGTAATCAGCTAATTATGATTACGCAACTTTTCACATACATTTTAGCAATTCCGCCTATACATAATTACGATCTGTACATTTAATTGATTTTGCGTAATCATTTGTAATTTCACATAAAATTTCACGTAATTTTTGCGTAAGTTTTGTGCTGAATTTGGCAGTGAATAGGAAAGCCCCCATACATGCTATTGACACCAAAATTGCTACATATTTTAACAAGAATAGTGGGTACAAGTTAAAAAAATAATTTTTCTAAAAAATTTAGTAGTTTTTGAGAAAATTGATTTTAAAAATGCAAAGAAAAAATGTTTTTTAAACTACAAGGTCTTTTAGAATTTTTTTTTTTAACTTGTACCCATTATTCTCCCTAACATCTGTAGCAATTTTGGTAGCAATAGCATGTATGGGGGCTTTGCTATTAACCACTAAAGTCGGGAAACAAAATTATGCAAAAGTTTGCACAAATTAAGCGAAAAGTTACACAAAATTATGAAATATTATGATTACATACAAAGTTAATTATGATTTTCCCTGAAACTTCGCATTACAATTACGATGCGTAATTGCGAATTTCAATGCAAAATTTTGCTTATGTGAAATTTCGGCCCACCACTGGCTCTCAGCAGAGATGACCCCGAACAGCCACTTTGACCAATGTCCACCTAGCAGGTTAGGTATACATAACTTAGGTAGTAGACTATAAATTAACTTAAAGTAGACACTTTAGGATCTCCCTCATCTTGGTAAAATGTTATAATCAAGATTTTTTGATATATACATTTACTTTTGTGTAACTTCTATAGCATCAATTAACATTTCTAATTTTTAAGCTAATAGAACAGGCATGGGCAAACTTGGCCCTCTAGCTGTTGAGGAACTACAAGTCCCACAATGCATTGCAGGAGTCTCAGTCTGACAGCCACAGTCATGACTCATAAAGGCAAATGCATTGTGGGATTTGTAGTTCCTTAAAGAGACTCTGTAACGAAATGTTGAGCCTTATTTCTTCTATCCTATAAGTTCCTATAGCTGTTCTAATGTGCTCTGTCTTACTGCAGCCTTTCTTGGTTACACAGTGGCTGTGTTATCTCTGTTATATGATCTAATCTTCTCTCCTCTGTTGGGTCTGTCGGGCTCAGGCAGTCAGGCTGGAATGTGATGTGCTGCTTGTGATTGGATAGAAGCTTTACACACCCTCTCCAGGCCCCCTGCACACTCTGTATGACTCACACACTGAGCTACTCTCAGCCTATTACTTGCTATGTCTTTTGTTTGTAAACGCTGCATAAAACTGGCAATTACAAGCCAGGATTGCAGCAGGGAGTGGCAGAAACAGCGCAGAGGGGCCCAGGAGAACATAATGAATAGAATGGTATGCTTTTTATTGTAAGAATTTTACAGTACAGATTCTCTTTAACAGCTGGAGGGTCAAGTTTGCCCTTGCCTGTAATAGAATCAAATTAGAGGAAACAATAAAGAGCACTATTGGCATAAAGACAGATTTAAAAATGTTTAAAATCTTTTGATTATAAAAAAGCGAACGTGGATCTGAGAATAATGCAAAGCCACGATGAACAGGGAGTATATTGTTTGAGATCATAGCGCCAAGTATTGAAACATAATAGAGTGTGATGAATATATATGTCTTTGTTAGTAATTTCTATTGGGAAGCTTGTTGTCAGAATACATTGCAATGTTCTAAAGAGAACATTGATTGCCCCAAGTGATCTTGAAGCTACAATGAAACCCGCATTGAATAATAATGAGATATTTGTGAGCATTAGTGGAGTACAGTAAACACCCAAGTGATTGAGTTGATGACAGGTGTGTGCCAAAAGGATGAAAGATCAATCATAGTCAAAAGAACCTTCTCACAAAGCAAATACAATTGGTTTGCTGATAAAATGATCAGAGAGAATTATATATGAGGAATATGTGAAACACTTATATATGTAGGCAAAAAAGAAGCTAGTTATTTAATAGCTGAATCTAGCAGTAGCTTTTCTAGACTTTCTTCAAATCTCTCTTGACAACTAGTCCTCCGGGAACAACAATATATTCTAAATATTTCATGTTTTCACCTTAATGGGGTTTGCAGAGTTTTCTCACCAGCTAAGCAAATGATAATTGCAATATGATGTGGAACTGTTAAGCTGTGCATGAGTTCTTGATCTCTGTAACATCGGCAACTATGGCGGCTGCGGACATGCAGGGGATACCCGCAGCCGCCTTTGTTCCCTGTTCACAGGCCTCATCCGTTCCGTCGGCGTCTAGCACACCGGGAACGGTACTGTCTCGTGCTCATAGGGTCGCTGTATCGCGCGGGCGCGCGCGGAGACAGGACCTTTATGCTGAAAGAAGGCGCGTCAGCTGACCTGCCGGTCGGCTGATGTCAGAGGTGACTCACGCTGCTCGGATTGGCTGATTGGTAAGGGGCGCGGCTGTGAGCTCTCCTCGGCTTCTTAAGCCTTCACTGGTCATTGGCAACTTGTCTGCTGTTGCGAATACACTCGTGTTAGCGCTCAGACCTTAGACTAGTATCTGGTGTGCTTTGATCTGAGAGGAAACCAGGGATTTCACACAAGACTAGGACTATTGTTATATTGTATTACTGATTACCTGTGTATGATTCTGGCTATACTCTGACCTTACTATTGCTTATCGATTCTGTACTTCTGCCTATCTGACCTTAGTTGCTGAACCTCTGCCAGATAACTTACTATTCTCTGCTTCACGTTTCTGTACTGTTATTGCCTCTCAGTTGCCAAACCTTGCCTGTCTGACTTCTCTACTCACCAGTGGGCCTTTGCCACTGGTGAGGTGCTCTTTTGATTAAATACCCACCAGCTCCTCTGGTGAGGTTAGTTTAAGTTATACAGCTCTTGTGACTGATGGTGCCTTACCAGCTCCTCTGGTGAGGTCTAGTTAAACTATTCAGTCGATTGTGCTGTTAGTACCTTACCAGCTCCTCTGGTAAGGTTTAGACAAACGTTGTTGTTTCTCTTGCTGTTAGTTCTTTACCAGCTCCTCTGGTAAAGACCTATTATTTATACTACTGTTGTTGCAGCTAGTACCCGGCCACCAGCTCCCCTGGTGAGGGCTAGCACTATTGTTGCAGCTAGTACCCACCAGCTCCCCTGGTGAGGTCTAGCACTGTTGTTTCAGATAGTACTCACCAGCTTCTCTGGTGAGATCTATCCAATTATCTACTGTTGCACCAAACACTTTACAGCTCTGTTTCTCTGCCTTCTATACTTGCATTATTGGTGATACTGCAGATCACCAGATAATCAGGTATAGAGTCTGTATTATTGGTGATTCTGCAGATCACCCAATAATCAGACGTTTGTGTGCTATACAAATTGTTACAATCTCTTTTTTAACACACAAAAAAATGTATTTGTGTTCTGTTCTCTATTGCATGATAAGCTACATACCTTTACTTTGTCTCTGTGAAGTTGAATTCATCACATGTTCTTATGGTCCAGCCTGTCTAAAGACAGGAAGAAGTTAATATCTAAGGGTAAAGGACTTCATGGAAACAAAGATAGAATATTTGCATCTTCTCCTCTGAAGAATGATTAGTTACATACCTTTAGTGCTAGTTCACATCTAGGGAGTTTTCTGTTTTTTTTTTTCAAGCGCAGGCGATTTTCAAAATCGCCCACAAAATGCTTGTGCAACGAATCTCTATGAGAAGGTTCCTATCAGCACGTTTCATCCGCAAATCTGCATGTACAGTGCAATTCAAATTACACTGTTTTGGAATGTGCTATGTAGATTACATAAGGTCTGATGTCTAGAAGGTTTGCATGTGGTTTACAATAGAAATGTGGGGCAATCCAGGTGTATAGTGCCACTAGTAAGAAAAAATAAAGCAGGATTACTAACACTTGACATATTTTTATTTACTAGTAGGCCTAAGCCCATTACAATAACAGGTACTGGGCTTTCCTCACAACCTACCTCCCCTCCCACCCCTGGCCCGGCCACCTAGCCCCGTCCTCCTCCTGTCCCAACAGCCTCCCGTGTGCCACACATGCGCAGTAGCGCAAAGGCATGGACACAGGGACAGGAGAGGACACAGGGACACAGGGGGTTTATTGTATAGGATTGTCTGCTTTTAGGAGGGCATTATTTTGCAACCATCACTTGGTTCATACTGGATTACAGAAAGCAGTACTGAAAAGTATGTAAGTTAGCAGTTACATAGTTACATAGTTATTTTGGTTGAAAAAAGACATACGTCCATCGAGTTCAACCAGAGAACAAAGTACAACACCAGCCTACTCCCTCACATATCCCTGTTGAGCCAGAGGAAGGCGAAAAAAACCTTACAAGGCATGGTCCAATTAGCCCCAGAAGGGAAAAAAATTCCTTCCTGACTCCAGGTGGCAATCAGATAAAATCCCTGGATCGACATCATTAGGCATTACCTAGTAATTGTAGCCATGGATGTCTTTCAACGCAAGGAAAGCATCTAAGCCCCCTGTAAATGCAGGTATAGAGTTTGCCATAACGACTTCCTGTGGCAATGCATTCCACATCTTAATCACTCTTACTGTAAAGAACCCTTTCCTAAATAAATGGCTAAAACGTTTTTCCTCCAAGCGCAGATTATGTCCTCTAGTCCTTTGAGAAGGCCTAGGGACAAAAAGCTCATCCGCCAAGCTATTATATTGCCCTCTGATGTATTTATACATGTTAATTAGATCCCCTCTAAGACGTCTTTTCTCTAGACTAAATAAACGCAGTTTATCTAACCTTTCTTGGTAAGTGAGACCTTCCATTCCACATATCAATTTGTTGCTCGTCTCTGCACCTGCTCTAAAACTGCAATATCTTTTTTGTAATGCGGTGCCCACAACTGAATTCCATATTCCAGATGTGGCCTTACTAGAGAGTTAAACAGGGGCAATATTATGCTAGCATCTCAAGTTTTTATTTCCCTTTTAATGCATCCCAAAATTTTGTTAGCTTTAGCTGCAGCGGCTTGGCATTGAGTACAATTATTTAACTTGTTGTCGATGTGTACTCCTAAGTCCTTCTCCAAGTTTGATGTCCCCAACTGTATCCCATTTATTTTGTATGGTGCTAGACCATTGGTACGACCAAAATGCATGACTTTAAAATTTTTCAACATTGAATTTCATCTGCCATGTATGTTCCCATATAGCCATCCTATCCAGATCCTGTGTCAATATGTCACTATCTTCCTGAGAGTTGATGATTCTGCACAATTTTGTATCATCTGCAAAAATAGCAACATTGCTCTCTACTGCATCTACTAGGTCATTAATAAATAAATTGAAGAGCACTGGACCCAGTACAGACCCCTGTGGGACCCCACTGCTAACAGTCTCCCATTTTGAGTATGATCCATTGATCACAACTCTTTGTTTTCTGTCCATTAGCCAGTTCCCTATCCATGCACACAGACTCTTCCCCAGTCCTTGCATCCTCAACTTTTGCACCAGACTTTTGCGGGGAACAGTGTTGAAGGCCCTTGCAAAGTCCAAGTATATCATCTACAGCATTCCCAATATCCACATTAGCGTTCACTACCTCATAAAAGCTGAGCATGTTAGTCAAACAGGACCTGTCTTTAGTAAACCCATGTTGATGCTGAGAAATAAGATTATTTTCTACTATGAAGTCATGTATAGTATCTCTTAGTTTTTTTTTTTCAACAATATTTTTTATTGTATTTAAGAGAGAAATAATGAACATCATACATATACCATCAATTGCAATACAAATTAACACTTATACATTCTTATATATTGTACTTGACATGGGTGTGATAAAGCTAGCTTGGACTTGAATCTATTTAATGATAACCAGTATTTGTAATGGAGTACTATAAGTGGAAGGCTGGGCCAGTCCATTGCTAGAAGCTCTGTCCCTCTATCAGCCAGGGAAATCCCTTGGGTCGGCTGAATGGTATTGTACTTCTAGTAGAGACGTGTAATTGGAGCTGTGGCAGAAGGCCTACCAATCACTTTGAGTAACGTTTTGGTGTGTGAGACTGACCAGGGTGTTGCTTATGGTTAACCATAGGTGGGGGTGTCTGAGATGGACAAACCAAGTCCACACTTTAAATGGTATATCTTCCTTATTATCCATATATTGTTTATGTCAAATGATAAATCTAACAGAAAAGACAACTTAACATAAAAGAGAACAAGAGAAGGAAAAAATATAACAATAACTAAGAACAAATAAAATGGCTCAGCCAAGCCATATCTAATAATGTTATCTGGGAGAAAAAGGCGGTAAGAGAGGAAGATCTGGAAGTTCAAAGTAGTTGGGTTTGACATATTTGGAGAAACTAGGAAGGGCTGTTTTCGGGACCAGGGCCCATATGCAATTCACTTTTTCACCTGAGTTTTCACCAAGGAGATAATATTTCACCTTCTATTTAAAATAACTTTCCAGCACTTTTCAATTAAAAAAGTACCGAAATGTAAATGAAAAAGTGATATCAAATTTATTTTGAGTATTTTCTTGCTTTTTGGTGGCTTAAAAAGCATTTTATCGACAAATTTAAAAATATCACCTAGGAGATAACTAAGGTGGAAAAGTGAATTGCATATAGGCACAGCTCACGTAATTTTTATAGAATCTCTTAGTAACCCCTCAAATAGTTTGCATACAACTGATGTTAAGCTTACAGGTCTATAATTTCCTGGATCTGATTTTTTGCCCTTCTTAAATAATGGGAAAACGTGGGCTGTACACCAATCCACTGGGACTCTGCCAGTTAAAAGAGAGTCACAAAAGATAAGATAAAGGGGTTTATCTATAACTGAACTTAATTCCCTTAGGACCCGAGGATGCATGCCATCCGGGCCAGGTGCCTTGTCTATTTTTAATTTATTTAGTCTTGCCTTCACTTCTTCCTGCGTTAAGTATTTAATATTACAGTTAGAAGATTGAGCTTCTTCTGCACCTGTAATTTGCAACAGCGCTGTTTCCTTTGTGAAGACAGAAGCAAAGAAAGCATTTAATAACTGCCTTACCTTCGTCATCCACCATTGAGTTCCCACCCTAATCCTTTAGGAGTCCTATACAGTCAACCTTTCTTTTTTTAGAGTTGATGTACTTGTAAAACTTTTTTGGGTTAGATTTGATATCCCTAGCGATTTGTTTTTCAGCTTCGATCTTTGCCAGCCTAATTTATTTTTTACAATTTTTATTGCACTCCTAATAATTGCTTAGTGCAGCCTCGGTCCCCTCCTGTTTTAGGACCTTATAGGCATTCTTTTTCCTCTTCATTTTATCTCTAACCTTTCTATTCATCCAGAGAGGCCTTTTATTCCTAGACATTTTGTTTCCATATGGGATATACATACTACAATATTGATTGAGAATAAGTTTAAAAGCTTTCCATTTCCCTTCAGTGTCCTCCCCTTGTAGTACATTATCCAAGTTTACCAAACTTAGTGCCTGCCTAAGTTAAGCATTTGCAATCTGAATGTATAAAAAAAAAGTCACTAAAGGATTATTTCATTCATGCTAACTCATAATTGACACTCGTCATCACTAATGACTAATTAACAAACCATGCTATCATCACTAAAAACTAACCTCTCACCAGCCTCCACTTACAGATTAGGTAGGACAGCAACTTTGTAAGTAGTATAAGTGTAACAAATCTCATGGGGATTTATGTCACTCAACCACATTAAAACAATTTTGCAGTTAAAATGATTAACATTGACTATCTTACTATAATGACACCTGTCAAGGGGTTGGATATATTTAGCAGCAATGAACAGTCAATTCTTTAAGGTGATATGTCAGAAGCAGGAAAAGCATAAGGACATAAGATTTAACAAGGGCCGGTTGTGATGCCTCAAAAACTGGATCAGAGCACCTCCAAAATAGTAGAACTTGCAGCTTATTCCTGATCTGCAATGGAAAGCACCTTCCAATAGAATTGACAGTTTTACTGTAGGATTTGTACATTTAAGCTTGATTGTTTTTAAATGCTCGCTTGTGTGTTTGCCATTGCATCGATCTGCACAACATTCATGCATTTACGCTCCCGATACCCAGCTGGCACCCCTATACCCTTCCTCTGTTTGCTGTACTTGTTCACTTGTCTCACATGGGAGATGGCCTGCTCATCTTGCTCTCTAAACTCCATCAGCAGTGATGTCAGCCAAGCTCTGTGTCTGGTGAGGGAGTGGGCTTACTGGGCAATGGAAGAGCGAGGGCACAGAAGGCTGCACAGTGATGGGCAAAGACTTGTGGTGTGGTTTGGTGGGTGAATGCTAGCTTGCAGGTTTGGTTTGCCAGTTGTACAGAGATGATCAGCAGGCCTCAGCAATATTTGGCTGCAGCCAATCAGGGATGAGCAGAAACTACGCCAGAGTGAATATACGCATCGTAGTTTGCATCTACGCATCGTAGTTTGTAGGCGAAGTTTCAAAACTACACTTATGCATTTACGCGTAGCGAAGTACTGCTATGCATAATTTATGCATGCTACGCCTAGTTGACATGTGTATTGCGAAGTAAACTACGAATGCGGTAAACGTGTCTAATTTTCTGTGCACCAATCACATTACCGCTTCAGCATGCTCAGAAATATTGCTCATTGTATGCGTATAAAATTACGCATTGGGAAAAGGGATGTACGCATACAAGAGTTTCAGGTTTTCCGCATAGGGCATAAGCGTCCGCATGCACTACGATTTGCACTTCGCGTAATTGCGTATTTTAATGTGTAGTTTACGAAATACATCCGTCGTTGACATTTCATTTAGAAGTCATAGTTTGGCAGAGCGTAATTGTGGCAAACTACGCGTATTTCCAGCGTAGCGTAGTTGGCTCACTACGATCATCCCTGCAGCCAATTGTTGCATTTGGGTGGGGGTAAGGTCCCTGCACACTCCATGCGATTCCGATTCCGATTCCACTTTTTAATCAGTTTTTACATCCGATTCCAATTTTTAATCTTTACTGCATGCTGCATTTTTTTATCCGTTTTTCTGTTGAATGTATTCAGGGAAAATCGGATTTGAAAATCGGAATCGCAAAACGGATTTGCAGTGTGCAGGGAGCCTAAATGTTGTATTTTCCATGGTGGGTGATTTCCACTTTTCATGTGTGTGGTTATTTCATCTGTGGGGCGATTGCCGTATTAAACTTGTGGGGTGGTTGCTGCATTTAATTTGGAGGGTTTGGGGGTGGCGTCTTCACAATGTTTGCTTCAGACAGCAAAAAGTCGAGAACCAGCTCTGAGTGTAAGCAGAGGAGAGGAACAGCTCTCTGATTACCACTATTCAAAGCATATAAAAAAGTGATCATTACCAGCATAGCACTATTGAAGAGCTAATACCATGCGGATGAATGGTTTGTGGAGGAGGGAGTGAGAGCTTGTTTTCCCAGATGGAGCAGGAAAGGAATAGAAACTGTATAACATGGTGGAGGAGGTGGTGACAAAGCTTGTTTTGGGGGCCAGCCAGCAGAATGGATACTAAGAGTTACTAGAACGCATAGAGGAGGAGAGGTTTTTTGTATTTGTTTTGCTGCCACAGTGTCTGAGGTCTGCCTGTCCCCAGCCAGCCACACATTCGCACACACAGACAAAACCTCTGAGCCTCAGAGCCTGTTGCGCAAACACTGTGTTCTGCACATGCCCAGTTCATCCAGAGTGACTGCCTGTAGTCAGGACCAAGTTGGTGAGGATGACTGGAGGCTGGAGTCAGAGGCATTGCAGGCAGCAGCCTTAATTTGAATGGATTGGATTTGGCCCCAAAACAGTGAGTGAGTGGATTGTGTCTGTGGAGGGATGGGTCATGGCTGGCTGGCTGGCTGGCTCTGGGAGAGAGGGTGAGCCAGCTAGGGGCAGTGCCAGTAACACACTGACTTATATGTTGCAGGTGGCAATTATGCTTGTGTGAAGTGAATTGTACAGTGAATGGGTCTTGTTGCGTGTCCTGACCTCTCCCCCACACAAAGCAGTAAGCTGTCCCTGAGCACATGCACTGCACACCATTAAACAGGGAATGGGGCACTGTGCATTTTAAAGCCCACCGTCCACCACTGAACACAAATGATAGCCAGTCTGTGGGAGGACTGACTGCACTTTAAGGGAGTTGGGGGTAATGAGATGCATGCAGAAAATGTATGCATCTCATTACATCAAATAGCGGCACAGTGAAAAGTTATGCTGCTTGTGAGCCTGGGAGGGTGTTTGGTTCACCTATGATTGCAGTGCATAGAATGAGGGGCAGGGGCGTAGCAATAGGGGGTGCAGAGGTAGCGACCGCATCGGGGCCCTTGGGCCAGAGGGGCCCCAAAGGGCCCTCCCTCAACTACAGTATTAGCTCTCTATTGGTCCTGTGATCATAATATTCACTTCTATAGATAATTTGAATAGTGGTAATCATTAACAAACTATTCCCTGTCCCCTTCTTGTACCTCTAACACTGTAGTTGCCATTGGCAGGTTTTGGTTCGCCGTATCAATTGTTAAGTATAGAGTGCTTGGGGGGCCCCATTGTAAAACTTGCATCGGGGCCCACAGCCCCTTAGCTACGCCACTGATGAGGGGTGTACAATTGTGAAATCCCACAACAATCTAATCAGTATGGGGGAGCGAGGGGAGGGGGTTGTCTACAATATCAGGGGATATATGTGCCTAGAGAGTTAAGTGTTGCATTTTCCTTGTGGGGCAATTGTTGCATTTCCCATGTGGGGTTATTCTTTCATTTTCCATGTGGGGTAATTGCTGCATTTTCGTGTGGAGGTAGTTGTTGCATTTGCCGTGAGGGGGTAGTTGTTGCATTTACCATGGTGTGTGATTTCCACTTTTCATCTGTGTGGTTATTTCTGTGATTCATTTGCAGGGCGATTGGCATATTTAACTTGTTGGGTGGTTGCCACATTTATTTTTGGGGAGATTTTTGCATTTATCGTGGAGGGTGTGTGTGTGTGTTGGGGGGGGGGGAGGCTTTGTCACAATGTTTGCTTCAGGCAGCAAAAAGTCCAGAACCAGTCCTGTGTGTAAGCAAAGGAGGGGAACAGTTTGCTAGTGATCACCACTTTTCAAAGCATATATAGAAGTGATCATTACCAGCATAGCACTATTAAAGAACTAATACCGTGGTTGAGGGAGGGCCCCTAGTGGCCCCTTTGGTCCATGGGCCCCGGTGCGGTCACAACCTCTGCATCTCCTATTGCCACGCCACTGCATGGATGGCTAGGTGTGTACGCCTTGCTTATCTGTAGTTTGTGCTGGAAAAACAAGCCATGGAAAGTCCCACCTTGCACTGCACAGTACTTTTCTGCTAACCTGTTAGTGGCAGGTCCAACAAGACTCCTTCAGAGGTCTTGTGGAGTCCATGCTTTGACCAGTCAGAACTGTTTTGAAAGCACAAGGGGAATGTACAGAATACGAGACGTGTGGTTCTATTGTTACATGCTCAGCCTTTCAGTGTATATTTGCTCAAAAAACACTTACAAATCTCCAAAAAGACAAAAGCTTTGGGAAAAAAAAGAAAACAACTATTTTGCAATCAAGACTAATTATCAGAGACATAATTTATATAAACTAGTTATTGTACAAATGTCTGTTCCTGATAATAACCTTTGAAGCATTTACTCTTTGTGTTAAAAATAATGGAAAATATCTGATTATTAACTAAAATAAAGTGTTTTTTGTAAGTAGGAGCAATAATTATCAGCACCACTACATTTTTCATGACAGCTGTAATTATTCAGGACATATTATGAAGCATCACCTGCAACTCCCGGTGAGCAAAACGATTTGCTAATGTTTTAAAGATTACACTTATCCCAAAATATTACATTTAAATTATATTTATTAAATTGTTTAGTGGTGTATCACTTTAGTTGTCATTTTTCACATTAAGTGACTATACAGTAAACGTTAGTAATAAAATGGATCATATGACAAAATTGAAGAAGATAATAAAAGTATGGCCAAAATTGGGCCACCCGCGACTCTGGTTAAATTGTTGTTTACTTTTTTTTAAAATTCTGTTATGTGGCGGGCGGCTTCGGTAAAATTGCTATTTACCGATTTTTGTTGCCGAGGTTATTAGTTGCTCGGGGAGGGAGGGTTATTAGTTGTCCAGGCAAGAGGGTTATTAGTTACCCAGGGAGGAAGGATTATTTGTTGTCTGGGAGGGACGGTTATTAGTTGCCCGGGGAGGGAGGGTTATTAGTTGCCCGGGGAGGGAAGGTTATTAGTTGTCCAGGCAGGAGGGTTATTAGTTGTCCAGGGGGAGGGTTATTAGTTGCTCAGGGAGGAAGGATTGTTAGTTGTCTGGGAGGGAGGGTTATTAGTTGTCCGGGTGGGAGAGTTATTAGTTTCCCCGGGAGGGAAGGTTATTAGCTGTCTGGGGGGAGGGTTATTAGTTTCCCGGGGAGGGAGGGTTATCAGTTGTCTGGGGGGAGGGCTATTAGTTTCCTGGGGAGGGAGGGTTATTAGCTGTCGGGGGAGGGATATTCGTTTCCTGGGGATGGTTATTAGTTGCCCGGGGGGGGGGGGGGGGGGGCTATTTCACTATATCAATCAGGTTGTAGAATATTGGTAAATCTACCAATATTCTACTACCACAATTAAATTGTTATTTACCGTTTGCACCTAAATTATGATGTGGCTTTTTAAATGTATGCCAACAACATGCTTTTTTTGTTTCACGGATATGCCCTGGAGAATTTGATGTAATTCTGTACTAGTATGCATAAAGTGTCAGAAGGAGATCTCAGTAGAAATAGATTTCATCACTAGTAAACTTCTCTCTGATAATGTCTAGTATGGCCTATGACCTGGCTCCATCTGGCACCAACATGGACTCATTTGCCACAGCTAACTATATTCCTATTAACTAGCAGAGAGAGGGTGGTGTCACTGACCAATAGAAACACTCAGGAGCTCAGCTCTCATTCAAAGCTCCTTTTTTCACAACAGGTTCAGTCCCTTTATGGTGAAAAGAAATAGATAAAGGGAAGGAATGGGATGAGTGGAAATAAGCAGTGTTTAGGTAGCAGTATACCCACCTCTTTTATTACTATGGACTTAAAACCATACTCAGCCAATCCTCCATAGCATGGCCTGGTGCAGCCTGCTGGGTAACTACACCTCTCTTGTACTGATGGGGCCTAGTTGGGGCAGTGTTGGTGGTGGAAAGGAGGTGGCGCTACCTGGGAAATGGTACCTAACCGCACTGTAGACTTTACATGTGTATGGTTTAAAGTGATTTAAAGTGGGAATTTTAAAACACTGAAACCAGTTTTACATTATGAAAAGACTATGGGGTGTATTCACTAAACTGTGGTAAGCAGAATAACATGCATAAAGTATCATACATGATAAGTAGTGTGTAATGCAATAGCATTCTGTACATGCAATGCATTACACTCCATTACTTTATGCATATTATTCTGCTTACCACAGTTAAAGTAACTGTCTGTAATCCTTTTGTTTGATCCATGGTTAATGGAGAGTGCTAAGGCACTATTGAGAAAAAAGGTCTGATCTGATGGGGAGAGATAAACACAGAGAGAGGATATAGCAACTGATTGAAAGGAATGAAGGGGCCGCAACCCAAATGCAACAGGGACTCTTATAATTTGGGGTTACCACATCTGATGAGTTCTCTAAAAATTCTCTAAAAAGGCTAATACGACAGCAGAAGGCATGGCCGGATGGAGGTTATTACATTGGAAGACACAGATAATTTTTTTTAATGGACTGATGCAGCATTCATTTATTTAGATTTCACATTGAATGTGATGATGAGAAAAGTGATTTAGTGTTTTTTTGTTGTTGTTTTTTGTTCTTTTACTTTATGTTAATTTATTTTTTCCATTATTGATAACAGGTCCATAAAAAATAAAACTGACAAAAGCATATTTTTTGGACAAGTGGGTATAGAGGAAGTGATCTAATGCTTAACAAGAACATTTATATATTTTGGCTGGAGCAATTGAAAAGTTTATTTGCACACTGTTGCAGGGGTATATTGTACAAGAATTCATACAGTTTTGATGTCTATCTAAGCTGTATTACACGTTACCTTGTTGCAAAGCAATAACATGTAAATATAACCACTTGAACTATGTTGCAATCATAAACAACATAATTTTGTTTTCTAGGTGGCCTGTCTCCACTCATAAGTTTTTCTTTGCAACAGTTTTTCTGCATGAGTTGCCTATGGCTAGGTGCGCACATAGCAGAAATGCTAGCATTGCGGAAAATGCTGCTAATGGAAGTCCATGGGTGGCAGGAAAAAAACGCATATAAAAACGCATATGCGTTTTGTATGTGTTTTCAAATCTGACTTTTTAAAAAAAAAAATGCTAGTTTTGTTGCATAATATTCATATAATGAAAGTGAATGAGAATGCAATGGTATGCGTTTTCCATGCGTTTTTATTTGCATTTTTTCCCAAATTTTTTTTTTTTTTTGCTGTATTTCCGCTTCCTGTTGTCTTCCAAGTGATTTGCATAAATGGAAGTATAAAAAAATGCATGGAAAATGCATACAAAACGCGTATGAGTTTTGTGTATGTGAATAGCAAACGCATTCAAACGCACACAAAACGCTTAAAAAACACATCACAAATGCACCAAAATGCAGTAAAAATGCACACAACATTAGCATAAAACATGACATAAAGCACAACCTTTCATGCTATGTTATGTGTGTTCCCTGCCTGACAGTTTTGCATTGCTGTCAATTGCTTTTCTGCATGTAAAAAACGCATTCAAGTGTGAACTGGCCCATTGATTAACATTAGCTGTAGTTTTCCTGTGCAGAAAATGCACAGAGAAACAGATGAGTGGAGACAGGCCTTAAGGGCCCATTCACACTTAAAAAGCGCAAAAGGAGTGATTTTTCCGCGATTTCACATGGAAAAATCATTGCACACTGCATCGATTTTTCCGCGATCGCGTTAATCGCCAAGTGAGAACGGGCCCATAGGTTTCTATTGCACTAGTGCTTTAAAAAGCGCTAGAGCTTGAGTGTTTTGCCTAAATCGCTGGCAAAATGCTCTAGTGTGAATGGGCCCTTAGTGTGTCTAAGGGGGCAATACAGATATATGTGTGAACTGTCTTTGGGGTCAATTCACAAAACTTCTCATAAATGACTTATTTTTCTTGTGATTGACGAAAATAACCTTTTAGCACATTTACAAGCAAAATAGTCATTCAAACTAAGTTCTTCCTAATTTTTTTTCATTTCAACATTACTTTTCTTTCCTTAATTATATTGTTTTTTTTTCTCTTTGGGGGCTTAAAAATGTAACATAGATAAAGTAAAAACAGATGAAAACAGGTAAAAAAGCTTTGTGAATCATGCCCTTTGTGTTTGAGGGGAAGTTCATTAATGTGAAGGGGGATGGTATCCCCCATTCCCATTAAAATCCCTTAGCTAGACATTAACCTTCCTGGCGGTAAGCCCGAGCTGAGCTCGGGCTATGCCGCCGGAAGGCACCGCTCAGGCCCCGCTGGGCCGATTTGCATAATTTTTTTTTTTGCTGAACGCAGCTAGCACTTTGCTAGCTGCGTGCAGTGCCCGATTGCCGCCGCTACCCGCTGATCCGCCGCTATCCGTCGCGCCGCAGCCGCCCCCCCCCCCCAGACCCCGTGCGCTGCCTGGCCAATCAGTGCCAGGCAGCTCTATGGGGTGGATAGGGGGAAGCCCTCCAGGAGATCCCGTTCTTTGAACGGGATCTCCTGATTGCCGATCGCCGGCGGCGATCGGAGGGGCTGGGGGGATGCCGCTGAGCAGCGGCTATCATGTAGCGAGACTTTGTCTCGCTACATGAAAAAAAAAAATTAAAAAAAAAAGATTTGCTGCCCCCTGGCGATTTTTTAGCAAACCGCCAGGAGGGTTAACACCAAGTCTAGCCATCAGGCTTAAGCTCAGACTTCAAGATGGTGGTGGAAGTCTTGGATGAGGTTGTTGACTAATGACGTTGGACGTCTTGGCAGTTGAGAAGTGTCAGTGTTAAAGTGAGCAGAATGGAGGGGGGGGGGGAGATATCAATTAATCAATTTGTGAAAACATCTCTATTAGATGGATCATTTGAATTGGGTGCTGGCTCCAGCAGGCATTCAATAGATGAAAATGTTAATTTCAATTGAGCATTTCCGAGTTCCTGAGTTGGGCACCTGATATTAGCCAATCAGCTATTAGTAGCTGATTGGCTAATTGTTTGGCTAACGATTTGAGGTAAAATTAACCAATTAGCTATCTCTAGTGAACGTCTAGTTCCTCGGCTACTTTATCAGGTAGTTTGGGTGCCAGGAGGTTAATGTTAGGCATTAGAAGGGGGGTTAGTGTTAGGCATTAGGAGTAGGGTTAGTGTTAGTCATTAGGAGGGAGGGTTAGTGTTTACTTTAAGCAAGAAAATGGCAACCAATTCAATACTGTAGGTGACAATGTAATACGTCCTCCCTATGGGACCTTTGTCAGGTTGGATTACATTATACTCTTGTTGTATGGACTTTGATTACTGCATGTGACATCTTTAAAAAACTTTTGTGTTGATAAGTGACTGGATGGAATAATAAGTGCTGTTTTTTTTCTGGTTTCTATAGCGGCATTTTTTGAACAATGATGTCACACAAGGATGTTACAGACTGCACACACTTATTAAAAAAAAGGGTGGCAGATAACATTATAAATATGTCCTCACAATATAATTTATTTATTTTACATGTTTTAAAATGTAATTCAGAAATTTGCAATACAATAACACTGAATTATTGCCTGCTACCACGAATGAGAAGTTTTATATACAAGTTTGTGACAATGATCTCGCTATCTCTCTCTATCTTGCACACACACTTTTTTTAAAGTAAACTTTCTTTGAAGTTCAAAGTTTGCATACGTAGCAAAACTTGAAGGAAGTCATTCAGGGATACACTAGTGACTTCATGGAATTAAACACTCTGACAAGCGACACATCAGATAGAAATATCTAGGTCTCATATAAAAAGCCAATTATGGAGTCTTGGGTTTTAAAGGAAATCTGAAACGCTCACACTGGCTGGGTTGAGTAATTGTTATCTGCCATGAATCCTCCAAAATGTTTGTGGATTATTAGAAAATAATGTGTTTCTGTTATTTAAGAAAAAAGGAGACCGTTTTACCGGCTTAATAATTCACCAAATTCATATGTTTCCTATTTGAGCAGAGCTGACAGTTCTCTGCATTTGAACAAATGGTACAATGAATTACATCCTCACATATCCTGCTAATGTCCTTTCTTTTTGCTGTATAATACTATGTTTGTGCTTACCATCTGTAAATAACTTACAATGTTTTTATTAAGGGAGAAACATCTTTGCAGAATACCACATTTATTGCAGTAACTAGTTGAAAATATTACTGAGTTCAGTGGTTGTTTTTTTCTCCTCTTGGCTTTATATTGATTGCTTTGAAAATGAGAACAAGGCATTTATATTGTGTGTGGAGTATTAATTATGTGCATATCTATGGTTTCTTAAAGTAGAGGTCCTTTTTAATTCAATTTCTTTAGTTGTGTGTTATAAAATACAAAATAGGGTTAATGCTGCTATTAACCCTAAGGGATAGTTCATAGTTTTCAGTTGTGTTTCAGAATAATTCTGCATGCCAACTTACTGCCCATACAATTCTCTTCTGTTCACAGTACTATGTTGTAACGAGTGCATGAAATAGAGGCGCGAGGAAAAAGGGGTGCCAGGTGAAGAGAATATAAGTTTAAATTATAAATATTTATTATTATTTTTTTAATCCCTCCCTCCCTCCAGCCAGCCAATCCTGGCGATCAGCTTTCATAGGCCTCTGCCTATGAGAGCCGATCGCTCCTATGTGCCCCAGGGGGACAGCCGGGGGACAGCCATGTCACACGGTTGTCCCCAGTACAGCACTGCTGCAGATCACAGCGCTGTACCATGTGAAAAGACGGTGGCTTCACCGTCTAACAGTCTCCAGAGCGGCGATTGCCGCTCGGAGACTGAAGACGGGGCAGAGTTCCACCCCCTGAGCAGGAGATGCGCACGCAGCCTGCGCACGATCTCCTGCAAATTGCAGCCCCAGGACTTGATGCCAATTGGCATTGGGCAGCCCTGGGGCTGCTGCCACGGTTAATATTCTTAATTGACCAGAAATACTTACCTGTACCTTTAAGAAAATGTTCTCACGCCAATATCCTCAGAAATGTGCCATGCTAATATCCTCTCATCTTGCTACATTGATTGAAGAACTCCATGCACCTGACGCTACACAGAGATGCTCACCGCGCAGCTGATGCAGCTCTCAGCTAAGTTAGCTGAAAGCAAAAGCATCTTTAAATTTTGGATCCAAGTCTCCCATTGATCTATTAAAAGACCAATGGAGTTATGTTCCTCTTGTTCTCACTTAATATACACTGCAAATTTGGTGTTTCTAGCACCTAATGGGGCTTTGTTATTAACCGCTAAAGTCGGTGGGTGTTTAAGCGTTTACCACACTCAGAAGAAGAACTTGAAAATTGACTGTTTTTGAAAAATGTCCTCTTAAACCCACTGTCCCCTTCCACATACCCTGAATATTTGGTGTTTCTACCATGTAAGGGGGTTTTGCTATTAATTGTTAAAGTCAGCGGCCGTTTGCCTGCCATATAAGTATATGGAGCCCGTTGCGAACAGCCGGTTAGCAAACTTTTGCTGAAATTCGTGTTTGGAAACTCAAAATTTGATGGTTGCTATATCTCTAGTGCTCATCCCCTAGTGAGTAAAAACTTTTTTAAAAAGGTGT